>NW_025541370.1:867386-909886 GCF_017591435.1 Portunus trituberculatus
ACACACACACACACACACACACACAGGAAGAGGAGAAGATATATTGAATCGTTGGAAGAGGCAAGAAGAAAAAATAATGAACAGTCTGAAGAGGAAAAGGAAAAGTTTTTTTGGAGAGTTATAGGAGAGAGTCAAAAAATGGTATGTGGAAAGAAGGAATGCAGAGGAACCCCCCTAGAGGGACCAGTAGGTGGACCGTAATGTATACTAATATAGATGGAATACTGTCAAGTAGATTAGAATTGCAAGCCTGATATAGTGTGTTTGACGGAGACAAAATTACATGAAAAAACAAAGGTAAATTTGGATAATAAATATAATATATGGAGAAAGGATAGAGAGGGTAAAGGTGGAGGAGGAGTTATGATTATGACGAAGAAGGAGATAAATGTGGATAAGGTTTGGTATGGGAAGAACAATGCAGAAGTGATAAGCATAAGGTTAAAAAGTGATGGAAAAGAATTAATAATCATGGTGACCTATATACCTCCTAAAACAAATTCTTGGACATTAAGGAATCAATATGATCAAGGATACTTTACAGAGTTTGCAAAGTGGAAACTGGAAAAAGAAAGGTGATACTAGTAGGAGATTTTAATTGTAAAGAAGTGGATTGGGAAAATCTAGTAAGTGGTGTTGGAGAGGAAGCATGGGAGAGAGATTCCTTAATCTAATGATGGAAAATATGATGGAACAGAGGGTGAAAGAAAATACTCGATATAGAGGAGATGATGAACCCGCTAGACTGGATTTGGTGTTAACACGAGAAGTGTACCTATGTGCGGATATACAATATAAATGTCCATTGGGGAAGAGTGATCATGTGGTTATGGAGATGCAGATGGCAATAACACAGCGAAGGAGAGATGAGACATACAGGAGTGGTAGATTGAATTATAGTAAGATGAACACAGAAAATTTGAACAATTATTTTAGAACATTAGATTGGGAGGAGATGTTACAAATCAGAGAAGTGCAAAAAAAATATGAGATTTTTATGAAATATTATAAAGAAGGAGTTATGAAATTTGTATCACAGTATAAACCGAGAGAGGAAGGAAGAAAGGATTGGTTTAATGCAACTTGTGTTAAGGCTAAAGAAATGAGAGATGTGGCTTGGAAAAGATGGAAAAGAACAGGAATATACTAAATAAGGAGAATTATAGAGTGGCGAGAAATGAGTATGTGAGGGTAAGGAGGAGGAAGAAAGAAAATTTGAAAAGATATTGTAGACAAGAGTAAGGAACATCCAAAATTGTTTTACAGGTTCATAAATGGTAAACTTAAAAGAGAGAGTCCATTGAAAGATTAAAAGGAGAGCAAGGGATAGTAGATGACCCTAGGAATATCTCGGAATTGCTAAATAATAGGTTTCAACAAGTATTTACTAAAGAAACAATGTTTGTAAAGCCTCAAAATGTAGAAGGAAATGTGCACATGGATGACATTAAGATACCTAAAAAGGAGTTATATAAAATGTTGGAGGAACTTAAAGATGATAAAGCGATGGGACCAGACGAAGTTTCAGGAAAATTATTGAAGGAATGTAGAGAAGAATTGATTGATCCATTATATGATATTATAAGGTGCTCATTAGAAACCGGGAAGTACCGGTGGAGTGGAAAAGAGCTGAAGTGGTGCCCATTTATAAGGGAGGCAGTAAGGAAGAGCCTCTTAACTATAGACCTGTGTCACTAACAATTGTGGTCGGTAAGATTTGTGAGAGGGTGATAAAGAAATATTGGATACGGTTCTTGGAGGATCATAAGTTATTATCGGATCATCAATTTGGCTTTAGGAAAAGGTCATGTGTAACAAATCTACTGAGCTTTTATTTTGAGAGTGGTTGACAAAATACAAGAGAGAGAGGGATGGATGGACTGTGTATATTTGGATTTGAAAAAAGCTTTTGACAAGGTACCTCACATGAGACTGCTATGGAAATTAAAGATTTATGGAGGACTGAAGGGAAAATTGTTAAAATGGATGGAAAACTATTTGAGATGGAGGGAGATGAGAACGGTAATAAGGGATGCAAAGTCGGACTGGTTGGTGGTGGAGAGTGGAGTCCCACAAGGTTCAGTGCTGGCACCTATACTTTTCCTTGTCTATATTAATGATATGCCAGAGGGAGTAAACAGTTATATTAATTTGTTTGCGGATGATGCGAAATTGTGTAGGTGTGTGAAGAGTGAAAAAGATTGTGAAATTTAACAGGCAGATCTAGATAGGATTTGGGAGTGGAGCAAGAGGTGGGAGATGGAATTTAATCTGAACAAAAGTCATGTAATGGAGATGGGGAAGAGTGGAAGACGGCCAAGAGGGTCATATAAGATGGGTGAAGGAGTAGTGTTGAAAAAGGTGGAAAAGGAAAAGGATTTGAGAGTGATAATACAAGACCATGGGCAGTTTGAGGCTCATATTGACAAGATGTTTGGAGAAATATATAATTTGATTATAAATATTGGATTAGCCTTTCATTATATGGATAAAGATATGATGAAGAAATTAATTAGTACTGTAATTAGACCAAGATTGGAATATGCTGGGGTGGTTTGGTCCCCTTATAAAAAGAAGCATATAAGGAAGTTGGAGAGATTGCAGAGAATGGCAACAAAAATGGTTCCGGAATTGGCAGAAATGACCTGAGGAAAGATTAAAAGAAATTAATTTGCTTACCTTGGAACAAAGAAGAGAAAGAGGAGATTTAATACAGGTTTATAAATTGTTGAGCAGTTTGGATGAAGTGGATAATGAGCAAATGATGTTGAGAGAGGAAAATTTAAATAGAACTACGAGATCGCATAGTATAAAGATAGCCAAGGGAATATGCTTGAAAGATGTGAAGAAATATAGTTTCCCACAGAGATGTGTGGAGGTGTGGAATGGTCTGAGTGAGGAGGTGGTGTCAGCGAGGAGTGTGCATAGTTTTAAAGGAAAGTTGGATGTGTGTAGACTGTAGATATGGAGATGGGGCCACACGAGTATAAAGCCCAGGCCCTGTAAAAATTACACACACACACACACACACACCAAACCTTAACCATAACCAATCTTGCACACACACACACACACACACACACATATACACACATTTCACCAGATCCTAATGCACACTGCCACACAGCCTCACCTCACTTCAAAACACAAAAAAATCTTCACATAAACAAATTCACAGTATAAAACACAAACTTATTTCAAAACCCAACCCCAAAAAAACTTTCCAAACACACACACACACATTTCCAGCACCTTGCCACAGAAATTCAGTATTTTTATGAGACCTTCCAAGACAGTGGTTCCCAAACTGGGGGTGAATTATCCCTTGGGAGCAGCTTAACAATTTTTGGGTGAGAAATAAAGCTGACAGAAAAAATAAATAAATAAATAAGAATTCTGAAAAATGAAGAAAACCTTGCAGTGCCTCCCATTACAATTACTGTTACCTTAGTCTTAGTGGGCAAAGTTGTAACCTAAATAATCATTCTGTGTAAGGGATAATGTGGCATGTTAACCCCTTCAGTACTGGGACACATTTTTACCTTGAGATCTGTGTACCATTAGACCTTTTTATTCACTTTAAGAAGGGTCTATGGAGGGCACAAGAATAATGGCCATAATCTTCACTATCTTAACTCCTTCAGTACTGGGACAAATTTTTACCTTAACATTTGTGTACCATTAGACCATTTTATTGACATTAGCAAGGGTCTATGGAGGTCACAAGGTTAATGGCCAGTCTTTTCCCTATTTTAACCCCTTCAGTACTAGGAGACATTTTACCTTGAGATTTGTGTACCATTAAGACCATTTTATTGACATTAGGAGAGGTGTATGGAGATCACAAGATTAATGGCCACAGTCTTCACTATTTCAACCCCTTCAGTATTGAGACACATTTTTACCCTGAGATCTGTGTACCATTAGACCATTTTATTGACATTAGGAAAAGCTTATAGACATCAGAAGATTAATGGCCACAGTCTTCACCATTTTTACGCCATCAGTACTGGGACAAATTTTTACCTTAACATTTGTGTACCATTAGACCATTTTATTGACATTAGGAAACATCTACAGAGGTCAGAAGATTAATGGCCACATTCTTCATTATTTCAACCCCTTCAATACTGGGACATCTTGAGATTTGTGTACCATTAGACCATGTTATTGACAGTAGAAAAGATCTATAGACGTCAAAAGACTAATGGCCACATTCTTCACTATCTTAACCCCTTCAATACTGAGACACATTTTTACCTTGAGATTTGTGTACCATTAGACATTTTATTGACATTAGGAAAGGTCTATAGAGGGCAGAAGAATGATGGCCACAGTCTTCACTATTTTAACCCCTTCAGTAATGGGACACATTTCTACCTTGAGATCTGCATACCATTAGACCATTTTATTGACACTTGGAAAGGTCTAAAGAAGGCAGAAGATTAATGGCCACAATCTTCACTATTTTACCCCTTCAGTACTAGGACACATTTTTACCTTGACATTCGTGTGCCATTAGACCATTTTATTCACATTAGCAAGGGTCTATGGAGGTGACAAGATTAATGGCCACAGTCTTCACTATTTAACCCCTTCAGTACTGGGACACATTTTTATCTTGAGATTTGTGTACCATTAGACCATTTCATTGCCATTAATAAAGATCCATAAACATCAGAGGATTAATGGCCAGTCTTCACTGTGGAAATCTGAACAAATTTTCAACTTCACAAAATATTCTTAAACAATTTTTCAAGTTAACAAATATTCAAAGATGAAAATGTTTGGTTTTGAAGTGACACAATCTTACAAACCAACTCTTTCAATAATAAAGAGGGGGGAGAGAGAGAGAGAGAGAGAGAGAGAGAGAGAGAGAGAGAGAGAGAGAGAGAGAGAGAGAGAGAGAGAGAGAGAGAGAGAGAGAGAGAGAGAGAGAGAGAGAGTTCTAAAGGCAGAATGACAAGATTTTTACAATACTAACTGGAGAAACATTCTTGAAAACCCTGCCAATCATTTCTGGCCTTGGAAAATAGCCATGGTGGAGAATAAAGCATTTCTAATGGTGTTTTTATGGTTCTAGAGGTAGAGTGACAACATTTCTATAATATAAAGTGGCGAAACACTCATGAAAACCCTGCCAGTCATCTCTGTGGCCTTGGAAAACTGTCATAATGAGAGAATAGAGAGAGAAGAGAGACAGTTCTAAAGGCAGAATGACAAGATTTCTACATTAATAACTGGAGAAACAGTCTTGAAAATCCCGCCAGTCATCTCTGTGGCCTTGAAAAAGTCGTGTTGAGAGAATAGAGAGAGATCGTATTTTTATGGTTCAGAGACAGAGTGAATACATTTCTACATTATTAACTGGAGAAACACTTGAAAACCCTGCCAGTCATCTCTGTGGCCTTGGAAAACAGTCGTGGTGAGAGAGTAAATTGTTTGTGAATATAGCCCTTTGTCTGACACACAAGCAGCAACAATGCAAATTCTTCATTCCCTCTGAGCTCAGTACGTGAATGAGTGAGTGAGCACTGAATGAATCTCTTAACAAGCACACTGCATCTTTGTCCTGAGAATCCAACACTTGCTTCACAAACTCATGTGGGGGATTAAAATAGTGAAGACTGTGCCCATTAATATTGTCACCTCCATACACCCTTCCTAATGTCAATAAAATAGTATTATCATAGCCAAAACTATCTTCAAATGCCCTGAAAAACATGCCAAACTGTCTTAAAAAATGCCCTAAAAAAAACATAAGTCTCCCTATTCCTTGTGGCTACTATTTGATGATTTTATACAGCTTCACAAACTTATGTGGGGGATTAAAATAGTGAAGACTGTGCCCATAAATATTGTGACCTCCATACACCCTTCATGATGTCAATAAAATGGTATTACCATAGCCAAACTTTCTTCAAATGCCCTCAAAAACATGCCAAGTGGTCTCACAATACCATAAAAAAATGCCAAATGGTCTTAAAATACCATATAAAACATTCCAAATGGCCTTAAAACACCATAATAACATGCCAAACTTTCTTAAAATGTCCTTGAAAAAAAAAAAAAAAAAAAAAAAAAACATACCAAACTGCTAATCTATCCTAACTGTTTGTTCTTCATGGTTCCAGGTGTTGTCTTGTACTCTGGGTGTTGCTAATGGCTGCAGGTGTTGTAGAAGGCATGTGTTGCATTGTGGCTTGGCTCAGCTTGGCTTGGCTTGGAGGTGCAGTGTTCCAGCAGCAGTCTCTCCTTGGCAGCATTCAGGGACTCTTAGCTTGACTTTCCTATAATGAGAGGTGCACTGTTTACACTGAGTGACCTTCACTATTTTGTAAATTGAACTGAACTCAACTCAGCCAAACCTAACTGAACTGAACCTAACCTAACTTCACCAAACTGAACCCAAATTAACCTAACCCAAAACAACCCAGCATAGTCCAACCCAACCCAAAACAACCAAAGTTAACCCAGAACAACCCAGCATAACCCAACCCAACCCATTATCTTGAATATATATGGTGTAGCATGAATATATAGTGAGATGGAAATATTGAGGATATTTGTGGAAGTAAATGTTTTGAGTATAATGATGCATGCATATATGATGTGGTGAATTAATTATGTTGAGAATGATGTGGTAACATGACACTGAATACAGTGAGTATATATTGCAGCATGATATAGTGAAATATTGAGGAGAATATAGTGAGTATATTGAGGCACTCATAATAGTGAGTATTTATGAGGATAATGAGCACAGTGAGTATATATTGCAACATGATATAGTGAAATATTGAGAATATTTGAATATATTGAGTATATTGAGGCATGCATAATATAAGAGGATAATGAGTACAGTGAGTATATATTGCAGCATGATATGGTAAAATATTGAGAATATCTGGATCTATTGAGTATATTGAAGCATGCGTCTATGGTGAAATTATTGTATTGAGAATGATATGGTGGCATGAACATAGTTGGTATATATTTGCAGCATGGTTATAAAGCAAAAAGGGAATATTGAAAATATTTAGTGAAATAAATATATTGAGTATAGAAGTGAGGAGGATATAGGTGAAATTTATATGTTGAGAGTGATATGGTGACATGAATATAGTGAGTGTATATTGAAGCATGAGGATGTAGTAAAGTGAATATATGCAGAAAATCTGGTAAGGTGAATATTTTGAGTAATTAGAGTGAAGTATGAAGATATATAGTGAAGTATAGTGAGGATATATTTGAAGCTGAGGATAATGAATATAGTGAATATATATTTGAAGCATGAGGAAAATGAGTATAGTGAATATATATTGGAGATATAGTGAGGCATATATGTTGTGAATATAAAATGTTGAGAATATAGACTAAGGCCGGCAGTACTAGTGAGATGAGCATCTTGATAGCTGCTGTGTGTATTTCATGCATGAAAAATGAGGATAAAGCGAGAATATTGATAATTGTGAGGATGACATAGTTGAAGCATGACAGGAAAGGAATCTTGAATATAGTGAAATATAGATTGATGCATGCAGAAATGAAGGGAGATGAATCTTGAATATTGTGAAATATTGATATGAAATATATATTTGGGCAAGCTGCAATGGTGATGATTATGAGTATTGTATATTGAGATATTGAATGCTGCATGAAGAGATATCAAAATGAGTGTATTAATATTTATGAGTATAGTGAATGAATATATTGGTGGGGGTGAAGAAATTGTGAAATGAGTATATTGGAAATAGTGAATATATTAAGCGAGTATATTGCTAATTGTGGGTATATTGAATACAGATGCATGCATGAAGATATGGTGAAACTCAGATGTTGATAGTGGGATTGAAATAGTGAAAAAAGATAAATAAGTATCTTGGTAGTTGTGAGTATGTTGAAATATATATTGATATAGTGAAAGTATGTTGAAATAAAGTACAAAAAGGATATCCATAAAAAAATTAGTGTGGAAATTTTATGGCGGAAATGAAATGCACACTAGGAGAAAATGAGGTCAATAAAAAGCAGTTGCAGTTGAGTGAAATCATATCATGAAAGGAAGGGAAATTATTGTGTGGTAGAAGAAAAAATGGGTAACGTATAATTGAGACGTATAGAAGCAACTTGAGATGGTTAAAAGAAAAATAATGAAGATAAAGAACGTAAAATAATGGAAAGGTAACAAAATCAAAATAAAGTAACCATGAAATAAAAGATGTGAAAAGTGTAAAACATACAGGTGTGGCTTCTGAAGTCATTAGCTTAATGTTGAGCACGATCAAGTTGAGTTCAATAAAGTCTGATGTTGTGAGATAAATGTAAATGTGCATTATTTAACTTCCGAGAACTGACGTGTGTGTCTAGCGAACTTGCACACTTCCTGCTGGCTGGCCTAGGGACATGGCAGTGTACAAGTTACTCTGTCTAGGTGGTAATATTGTTTAAGGAGGAGAGAGAAAAATGAGGAGGATAAATTTGCAATTCCTGTCTGGGGATGAGTCGATTCAGAACGATGGGGGACACCTCAGATGTTCTTTTCGACAAGTACCCAGGTGTGGAAGAGTTTTTGAGCGTATACAACACAAGGATTATAATTATGAAGAAGTGGGCCCACAAACAAATTAAAAATAAAACAATTCAAATGATAAATATAGAAAGAGAAAATCATATTGAGCTACAAGTAAATAACAATAACGGGAGGAAGGAGGAAGGAAGGAAGGAAGGAAGGAAGGAAGGAAGGAAGGAAGGAGAGGAGGAGGAGGAGGAGGAGGAGGAGGAGGAGGAGGAAAAACAAAAAGTAAGGAAGGAAGGAAGGAGGAACAGAGAGAGAGAGAGAGAGAGAGAGAGAGAGAGAGAGAGAGAGAGAGAGAGAGAGAGAGAGAGAGAGAGAGAGAGAGAGAGAGAGATTGAAACAGCAAAAATTTTATAAAATTACAATACTTATTATTTTACCTTTTCTTTTTTTCACTTTTCTTCTCCTCTTCTCATATTCCTCCACCTCTTCCTTCTTCTTCTTCCTCTTCCTATTCCTCTTCTACCTCCTCCTCCTCTTCTTTCCTTGGTCCGTCTTTCTCCATATTCTTAACACAATCTGAAATAAATAAGACTGGATTAATATTAGAGAGAGAGAGAGAGAGAGAGAGAGAGAGAGAGAGAGAGAGAGAGAGAGAGAGAGAGAGAGAGAGAGAGAGAGACCTTAGTGTTTCAGTGTGCGGAGGCCATAAATTCAGAGTGTTATTGAAGCAGTGGGTAAGTAAGTGAAGTGCTCAGTGACACATAGAGAATAAGTGAATAAGTGAAGTGATAATACAAGATACATAGTGACACAAGTGATACACTGCAGGAGTAATTATCACTAAATCAATAAGAACACTAGCAGTCAAATAGTTGGTGGGCTTTGAGATAGGAGATACCCATAATGCCTTCTTTAGCCCGTTAAAACACAATGCAAATGCACGTATTAGCTACATGCTAAGTACTAATAAAAAATTAATAAATAAAAAAAGATATTTATGTGTGAAAACCTTACAAAATAGCACATCTATCATGAACCCTTTGTCAGCGACTGCATTTTCATATTCATTCTCTCTCTCTGACCAATAGCGTGGCTTCATATATGTGACGTCAAATCAGCTGGGTGGAGGAGCTGTGAAGTGAGCCAATCAACAGCATGCATGGTTTCTTAGGGACAGTGCCCACTCTTCTAAATCAACACATATGCTTTCCATCTCCCTTAATTGTCATCCTTGTCAATTCCATGTCCACATTCTAAACCGTACACTCTTCTAAATCAACATATATGCTTTCCATCTCCCTTAATTGTCATCCTCGCTGCTTCCATCACTTTCTTCCTGGGAGCTCCTGGCCTCACTGTCATTTTCTGGCAAATATTCCTCATGTGAGTCACTAATGAGTCCTTCTGATTGACTCTCATTGTCCTCAGAATCCTGTAATTCATCTAATAGAGCCAGCTCACCCTCAGAATCCCTCAAGGGTGACAATGACGACACCATTACACCACACTGGTCAGTAACACACTGCCCGCTGGCCACCACCCCTCCCCTCAGGCCACACAGTCCCTCCCCCCAAGCCACTGTACCCAGTGTCCTTGAAAACAGATAGTCACTTTGTCACTGAACCATAAAAGACACACAAAGCGAGTAGATGAAGCACTGATGGAGCGATGGCGTGTGCATGTACTTCATCACTTCAGGAGCCAAAATTTTTAAATACCTTGAAACACCCTTAAAACAGTCTTAAACACTCTCAAATACCCTTAAAACAGCCCTAAAAACACTAAAACAGTCTTAAACACCCTTAAAACAGACTAAAACTCCCTTAAACATCCTAAAACTCTTAAAACATCCTAAAATAGCCTTACAACACTCTAAAATAGCCTTAAAATACCCTGAAACAGCCTTAAAACACCTTAAAGTAACTTAAACACCCTCAAAGTCTTCAAACACCCTAAAACAGCCTAAAATAACCCAAAACAGCCTTCAATACTCACAGTTGGCTAGGTGTGTCCTAGCTGGTGCAGTTGCCATGTTCCATCCCAACATAGAACCACTTCCTTTAGTACGGCCGGTGGTGGCTGGTGATCCTGTAGTGTAGGGAAGATGTGGTGGTTATAATAGTACTAGTGGTGGTAGTGAAATGGTGTGGTTTTGTGAGCATCTGATTTGGTAATGAAGGTTGTTTGTGGTGGTTGTGAGTGTGGTTGGACAGTGGTGGTGGTAATAGGAGGCTTTTAAAAAGACAAATATTTTCCGCAAAAACAAGTGAAAAAATTGACAATGATGACACCATTACATCACACTGGTCAGTAACACACTGCCCGCCGGCCACCACCCCTCCCCTCAGGCCACACGGTCCCTCCCCCGAAGCCACCGTACCAGTGTCCTTGAAAACAGTTAGTCACTTTGTCACTGAATCATAAAAAAACACACAAAGCAAGTAGATGAAGCACTGATGGAGCAATGGCATGCACATGTATATACTTCATCACTTCAGGAGCCAAAATTTTTAAATACCTTGAAACACCCTTAAAACATCCTAAAATAGCCTTAAAACAGTCAAAAACAGTCTTAAACACCCTAAAACACCCTCAAATACCCTTAAAACAGCTCTAAAAACACTAAAACAGCCTTAAACACCCTTAAAACAGACTAAAACTCCCTTAAACATCCTAAAACACCCTAAAATAGCCTTAAAACACTCTAAAATAGCCTTATAATACCCTGAAAGAGCCTTAAAACACCTTAAAGTAACTTAAACATCCTCAAAGTCTTCAACCACCCTAAAACAGCCTAAAACAACCCAAAACAGCCTTCAATACTCACAGTTGGCTAGGTGTGTTCCAGCTGGTGCAGTTGCCATGTTCCATCCCAACATAGAACCACTTCCTTTAGTACGGCCGGTGGTGGCTGGTGATCCTGTAGTGTAGGGAAGATGTGGTGGTTATAATAGTACTAGTGGTGGTAGTGAAATGGTGTGGTTTTGTGAGCATCTGATTTGGTAATGAAGGTTGTTTGTGGTGGTTGTGGGTGTGGTTGGACAGTGGTGGTGGTAATAGGAGGCTTTTAAAAAGACAAATATTTTCCGCAAAACAAGTGAAAAATTGACAATGATGACACCATTACATCACACTGGTCAGTAACACACTGCCCGCCGCCACCACCCTCCCTCAGGCCACACGGTCCCTCCCCCGAAGCCACCGTACCAGTGTCCTTGAAAACAGTTAGTCACTTTGTCACTGAATCATAAAAAAACACACAAAGCAAGTAGATGAAGCACTGATGGAGCAATGGCATGCATGTATATACTTCATCACTTCAGGAGCCAAAATTTTTAAATACCTTGAAACACCCTTAAAACATCCTAAAATAGTCTTAAAACAGTCAAAAACAGTCTTAAACACCCTAAAACACCCTCAAATACCCTTAAAACAGCTCTAAAAACACTAAAACAGCCTTAAACACCCTTAAAACAGACTAAAACTCCCTTAAACATCCTAAAACACCCTAAAATAGCCTTAAAACACTCTAAAATAGCCTTAAAATACCCTGAAAGAGCCTTAAAACACCTTAAAGTAACTTAAACATCCTCAAAGTCTTCAAACACCCTAAAACAGCCTAAAACAACCCAAAACAGCCTTCAATACTCACAGTTGGCTAGGTGTGTCCCAGCTGGTGCAGTTGCCATGTTCCATCCCAACATAGAACCACTTCCTTTAGTACGGCCGTACGGCCGGTGGTGGCTGGTGATCCTGTAGTGTAGGGAAGATGTGGTGGTTATAATAGTACTAGTGGTGGTAGTGAAATGGTGTGGTTTTGTGAGCATCTGATGTGGTAATGAAGGTTGTTTGTGGTGGTTGTGGGTGTGGTTGGACAGTGGTGGTGGTAATAGGAGGCTTTTAAAAAGAAATATTTTCCGGCAAAAACAAGTGAAAAAATTGGTTTTTGTGACAAAATTGTAAGAAAAAACACGCTTTCACACACACTCACACTCACCAAACACACACCACACCAGCAAACCACAAACAACCCTTTACAAACACTGGAAAATGCAAAAAAACACACCCAAAAAATATATCATTTACACAACATAAAACACACTTACACACACACTACACACACCACACATGCGGACACCATTCCCACACCTGCACACACCAGCACAGTACACAGCTTGGTGTGTGGAGGGAGATATGGAGGAAAGAAAAGGATGTGGTGGAGGGAAAAATGAGAAAAATTGTCAAGTTTTGAAGTGAGATTTAGAAAAGTACTATTTTGACTGATAGAAATGAGATAGGAGACTCAAAATTGGAGGGAAGGTGGAGGAAACATGGAGGAAATAGTCTATGAAAGGAAAAGTCTGGATGTAACCTGTGGAGGAAGATATGGAGGAAACAAGACAAACATTACCTAACCAAAACGCACCAAAAATTACCTTGAAATATTACATCACACAACAAAACACACACACACACACACACACAAACACACACCACAAACAACCCTTAATTCACACCTGAAAAATGCCCACAATAAGTCTACCCTAGCCAAACCACACCCAAAAAAATAAACACTATACATAGGTAGCTATAGTTGACATTACAAAAACGTACCAAAAACACACTTACACACCCACCACACTCACAGCACACCCGCGGACACCTCTCCCACACCCACACACAATCACCTCTCCCTCTGGAACTTGGTGAGTGGAGTATTTGTGGAATTTTGCTGCAGAGAGGGCACAGGCAGGCCGTCACCACCAGCGCCTCTCCAAGGACCAGTTGTGACATTGCGGCAAGCCATGGTGCACCTCTGGAATAGTGGTAGTTGTTGTAGTAGTGGTAGTAATAGTATAAATGAGGCGTGACAGGGCGTAGAAAAGGAGAAAAACTGATTAAAGGCCAACACAGAAAGGGCCGATGTGGGAAACCTAACAGATTCTTACCTAGATGGGGTTTCCCCCATCTAGAATGAAGTGATGCCTCCAACCATAACTTCCGGAAATGTTCTTGAAGCAGACTTCAATTTGGTTGGCTAATGTGGCATCACTAAAATGGCGTGTACATCTACCATCAAAACTATAAAATGTGGCAGTAGTATTATCTACTTGGCTGGTGACTAACAAGCAACGGCGAAAGGACACATCCAGGCAACAACACAACCAACTATTAGTGATCCCAGAAAGAGGGAAAAATGATCGATTACTAATCAAAATCAAACAAAATCTGGCCTAAGGCAGTGTGGCGATTGTGTTTAAATGCAGCAACAGATTCGGCAGACACTGTATACTTTGGTAAATGATTCCAAATATCAATTGCTCTCACAGAAAAGAAACGTCCTCTGATGTCCGTATTGTAACGCGGAACAAACAGTTTAAGAGAATGACCCCTAGTATTCCTTACTATATTTACAACAAACAGGTGTTCTAGATGGAGGCAATAACCCTTTAGAATTTTAAATACCATAATCAGGTCTGATATAATCAATCTGCCTTTGATGGAATACAAACTGAGTTGAGCAAGGCGTTCATTATAGGACAAATCATGAAACCCAGTGATTCTCTTGGTCCAATGTCTCTGAACATTTTCCAGTAACTTAATATCATCAGAGTAGCCAGTAAACCAAGCCACAGAAGCAAAATCCAGGATAGGACGAATGTGAGAGATAAAAACTGTCTTCATGAAATCTGGGGATCTACACTGTGTACCTTTCAGAATACTTAAACAAATGCCTCCAGCCTTCCCAGCAATCTCCCCAACATGTAGATGAAACTTGAGAGTGATATCTACTCTAACTCCAAGATCTTTATGATAGGTTGGGCAACAATAAAATATGGTAAAGGAACTGGGGCATCAAGAAAATTTCGACAAAAATTCATTCTAACACATTTACTGAATGAAAAAGAAAGACCCCATGATACACTTGTTTGGTGAAGAACATTTATATCATTCTGCAGATGCATATGCGATAACAGGTATAATCCAACTTGGAGCGAGCAGTAGCTAAGCATAACTTTAAGTCATCGGCAAAAAGACAAAACTTACAACTTAATTGAGAAACCACATGATTAATATAAACAAGAAAAAGCAGAGGCCCAATCACTGACCCTTGGGGAACACCACTGCAGACATTCCTTTGTTGGCTTTGACTACCATGAACAACCACCTTCACCTTTCTATTAAATAAGTAGTCCCTCAACCAACCCAGCAAGTGCCCTTCAACACCAATACTTGACAGCTTTCTGAGTAATAATGTATGGTTCACTACATCAAATGCTTTCCAGAAGTAAAAAAATATTGCATCAACCAACAAACCATCATCATAAGCTTGGGTTATATAATCATAAGTGTATAATAGTTGATCAGACACTGAACGCCAAGAGTGGAAACCAAATTGGTACTGAGAAAGCAAGTCATTTTCCTCCAAGTACACAGTAAGTTGGGACACAACTATTCTTTCAAAAGTTTTGCAGCACGCTGAGGTCAAACTTATAGGCCTATAATTCAAAGGTTCTGAGTGAACACCACCTTTGAACAAGGGCATTACGTTAGCATCCTTCCAGCGGGAAGGAACAGACATAGATGAGTGTGATTTCTGGAACAAGAGTAGGAGCAGATAGCTAAGCGAAAGGGCACATTTCTTTAGAAAATGGAAGGAATACCATCAGAATCTGAACTAGTTGTTGATGGAAGCTTAGAAAGAGAATTTTGAATATTTAAAAAGTTAAAACTATCAGCTGTGAAAAAGAATTTATTATTACACTGTTGTAAAGGAAATGGGTTTGGCAAGATAGAATCACTAAAAACAGCAGAGAATGCAGTAACAAAATGGTTTGCCATATCAACTGGTTTTACAACCCACCCATCTTCGCTGCGCAATGGTCCCACAGTTGGCCTCTGCTCCTTCTTACTACGGAGATAAGAATGAAGGCGTTTGCCATTAGAATTATCACTAGATACCAATGACTTTTCATAATCTATATCACACTGCTTAACAGTGTTACCATACTCAATCGACAGATACCTAAAATCATTCCACAACCTCAGTGCTGTCGAAGACAATCTACCAAACTTAAGATGAGCATCCTTATAATTAAGCCAGGCCTTACTTTTCCTCTGCCTAATTGCATTAGGGATAAACCTAGTCCAAGGAGGTTTCTTAGAGTTAAATGGCTGTTTCAAAGGAAGGAATTTCTGAAAAGTTTCATGAAGTATACCTACAGGTTGAACCCCGCTTTAACGGCATGCGATTTACCGGAATCCCGTGTTTAACGGCAAAAATTTCCGGTGGGAACATAGTGTTGTCTTTAACGGCATTTCGGCATTTACCGGCATCGCCTAGTACCGATTCCGCCGCACCGATGTACCGGCGCTGGTGTGCCGCTCCAACCCACGTGCAGTTTCCCGCCACAAGCGTTATTTCCGCCTAGACAGCATAGAGAGAAGACGATTCGCTTACTGCCCTAGTCTTTGTTAGTTCGGTGATATATTTTGGCAAAATGGCTTCGAAAAGGCCTGCAGACTTTGGAAAAGTGGTCCAAGTGAAAAGAAAAGCGTTTGTCATTGACTATTGCACAGAAAGTTGAGTTATTGAAGAAGATGGATAGTGGCTTACCCGTACGTAAGCTGTGTGAAATGTATGGGTGTGGTTCGTCTACTGTGTACGACTTAAAGAAACAGAAAGTGCAACTTTTAACGATTTTGCTGACAGTGACAGTAAGAAGTTAATGAGCAAACGTAAGCATATGAAACCTGGAAAGTACGAGGACTTAGAAGTTTGTTTAATGGAGTGGTTTCGGCAAGTACGCAGTGAAGGTGTTAAGTTATCTGGTGACATGATACTTGAGCAGGCTAAAATATTTTTTGATTTACTGAACATTGAAGGTGAATTTCATTTGTCGAGTGGTTGGCTAGATCGGTTTAAGAAACGGCATGGCATTTCTGAAGGAACGACCTGTGGTGAGGCTAAGTCTGCCGATCACGAGAATGCTGAGCGGTATGTTGATGTTTTTGAGAAAATTATCAAGGATGAGAACTTAAGTCCAGAACAAGTTTACAATGCCGATGAGATTGCTTTGTACTGGCGTTGCATGCCCCACAAGACACTACGCCACGAAGATGAGGGGGCACTTGAAGGCTTTAAAGAGCCAAAGGACAGGGTTACAGTATTGGCCTGTGCCAATGCTGCTGGGAGCCATCGCTGCAAACCTTTGGTTATCGGGAAGAGCCAGAATCCACGCGCGTTGAAGGGCATGCGAGTGTTGCCTGTCCACTATCGTGCAAACAAACGTGCGTGGATGACCCAGAAAATGATGTTGGAGTGATTTGAGAAGATGTTCGTTCCTGAGGCAAGGGAACATTGCACGAAAGCTGGCTTGCCCAAGGACTGTAAAATACTTTTGTTGCTGGACAACTGCCCTGGCCACCCCCCTGCTGATCAGATGATGAAAGACAACGTTTTTGTGACCTACATGCCTCCCAATTGCACCTCTCTCATTCAACCTCAAGATAAGGGAATCTTGAGATCAATGAAACGGAAGTATCGACACATTTTTATGAGAAAAATGTTGATGGGTGTGAGTGAAGGAAGACAATCGACGAGTTCAGGAAGGAGTACAACATGCGGAATGTGCTGTATGGGGTCGCTAATGCCTGGGACATGGTGGAAAAATCAACACTCCACAACTGTTGGCACAAGTTGTGGCCAAGTCTAATGTTCCAGGCAGAGGAGTTGGACGACATTGATGCTGACTTTGGTGGTTTTCGGGTTTCTGAGGCCAAGAAAACTGTTGGGGAAATTATGGAGTACGCAAAGCAGTACAGCAGTTCAGTGTCAAAGGAACTTCAGGATAAAGCTGTTGAGGAGTGGCTAGACGTGGACGACGATGGTCCTGTGGCACACGCCACACGCCTCAGGAGATAGTGAGGATGGTAACCACTCCAGAAGAATTTAAGAAGGAGCAAAGGGAGGAGGACAGTGATGATGAGAACAGCACACAGGATGATGAACACCCGAAAAAGGTCTCACATGACAGGACCATCGAGTTGTGTGAAGAACTGATTTGTGCACTGGAGCAGAGGCCCTGCATCACAGAACAACAGATTATGCAGGTGTACAACATACAATCCACTCTCATCAAAGAAAACCGAAACTTCTCAAACAGACTAAGCTACAAGATCTTTTCAAGGCTATGTGTGACAAGCGTATTCTTCACCTCATCCATCATCTGCACCAGGACCATCATCTGCTCCAGACATCGTAAAATCCCAGTCTCCCTTCAGTTAGTACTGTTACACCAGTCAGTACCCCACCAGAGACCCCAGACATCAGCCTACCTGACATCAGCAACCATTCAGACCCTGCAGACATCAGTGATCGCCAGCAAGATATCACCCTTGCAGCCGTTCCTTCAACCTCCACTCCATCCATGCAACAGTAACTCCTCACCTACAGTAGTAAATAAGAAGACACCTGCGTTCTTGAGCGGAAGAAGCGTCCAGTACATGGTAAGAAAATTAATTTTCGTTTTCTCCTAACCTAACTTTTTATTTTCTATTATTTTCTTATATTTTTAGTATTTATCGGCTTTAACGGCAAAATTGATTTAACGGCAACGGCAAATCCCCGAGCTTGCCGTTAAATCGGGGTTCAACCTGTACAAAACAATGATATGCTTCTTCTATACTTAGTCCAGAAAACTTGTCCCAATCAATATTTGTGAGATTTTGGTTAATTAAATTATAATTACCTTTAAAGAAGTTAAATTTAAGATTACTACATGGATCATTCATAAAACCTTCAGTATAAGAACAGAAAAGATAGTCAAAGATAATAGGAAAGTGGTCACAGCCAGGAAAGGGATCAAACATAACATAACATAACATAACATAAATAATAGGATAACAAAGGGCCACCAGGGCCCATCTAGGTTATCCTGTATCAGTCGCACAGCGACCTCGTCATCAGTACTTAAAGATACACTTACAAGTACACAATACATTATATACTAATTCTAAATATTTGGCCCATTAACAGGGCTAAGTCCTGCAGCGAAATCCTCTACAATTTGTGGGGATCATGTCTTATTTAACTATAGTAAATTTCTTATAAAAACTATCATGCAGTGCTATACATAATTATAAATCTAATAAATTTAAGTGCTTATCTAATCTGTTTTTAAACATTGTCAAACTAGTGCTATTTACAACCGTCTCTGGCAATGCATTCCAGAAGTCTACCACTCTATGACTAAAGAAATATTTTCTTATATCTAACCTGCAGCCTTGCTTTCTAATCTTCCTGCCATGATTTCTAGTCCTATTTCCTCCTCTAAGGTAAAGAAAGATCTCACATCTATGTAGTTTGTATCTGAGAACATTTTAAATAACTCTATCATATCCCTCTTATACATCTCCTCTCAAATGAAAACATGTTTAATTCCTTTAATCTATCTCTATACTCCAGGCGCTTTAATGCTGGTATCATCCTAGTTGCTCTTCTCTGAACTGCTTCTAACATGTTGATATCCTGCCTATAGTGGGGTGACCAGGCCTGTATGCAATACTCTAAATGGGGCCTAACATAGGAATTATATAAGCTACGCACCACTTCCTTACTTTTATAACTAACATTTCTATTTATAAAACCCAGGATCCTATTTGCCCTATTTCTTGCTTCTAAACATTGCTTTGAAAATTTCATAGTCCTGTCCATCACTACTCCTAAATCCTTTCCTTCCTCTACTGCCTCTAGCCAACATCCCTCCATCTCATAGTTAAAGTTTGTGTTGTCTTTACCTAAATGCATAACCTGACACTTATCAGAATTAAACTCCATCTGCCACCTGTCTGCCCATGCTATCAGCCTGTCCAGGTCTCGTTGTATTCTGTAATTGTCCTTTTCACCCTGTACTGCACATGCTATCTTAGTATCATCTGCAAACTTTGATACTTTGCTACTAATTCCTATATCTAAATCGTTAATGTACACCAAGAAAAGAAGAGGTCCTAGCACTGATCCTTGGGGTACCCCACTAACCACTTCCTTCCACTCAGACATTGCCCCATTTAATACTACTCTCTGTTTCCTATCAGAAAGCCATTCACTAATCCAATCAACTAACCTACCCCTATCCCATGTAGTCTCAATTTGTACACTAGCCTCCTATGCGGTACCTTATCAAACGCCTTGCTAAAATCTAGATATATAACATCTATGCTATTTCCATCATCTAACTCCTTGGTAATATATTCTAAGATATCGAGCAAATTTGTAAGACAGGACCTCCCTGATCTAAAGCCATGTTGGGTATCTCTAATTAATCTATTCTCATTTAAATGCTCCCAAATACTACCCTTAATGATTTTCTCTAGTATCTTACATACTATACTAGTTAAACTGATCGGTCTATAATTATTCGCATCATCCTTCCTACCTTTTTTTAAATATTGGAGTAACATTAGCTAACTTCCAGTCCTGAGGTATCTCAGCAAACCTAAGTGATCTTTCAAAGATTAACTTAAGTGGTTCAGAAATACTGTCTACACCCTCCCTAAGTACTCTGGCATGTAGCTCATCAGGACCACTGGCTTTCCTATCGTCTAGTTCAAGAATAAATTTCCTAATAATTCCCGGTTTTATATCAATATTTTCTAAAGCTCTTAAACTACTCGTCGCACTGTTTGTAACAGGATTTCCTATTCTTTCCTAGTAAATACTGAAGAAAATTGTTCATTCAATAATTCTACTATGTCTTCATTTTGATCCACTACTACACCATCTTTTCTGAGTGGTCCAATCCTATCCTTATTTCTTTTATCACTGACCTTGTAATAACTATATAATTTTTGGGATCTTTACTCCCAGCTCTAGCTAGTTTTATCTCTGCCTGCCTTTTACTTTTTTTATAACCTTACTCAAATCATCCCTGACCTGTCTGTACCTAATCAAATCTACATCTTCCCACTTTTCTGCAACTCTCTGTATGCCCTCTTCTTCTCTCTGATCTGGCTACCTATCTCATGAGTCCACCATAATGGCTTCCTGTTTCTCTGCCTTATATCTTTGTAAGGGATACACTGCATCACTATACCCTTTACTACAACCTTAAAATATCCCACATCTCCTGTGCAGTTTTATTTCCAAAACTATCTTCCCAGTTTACCTCTCCTAATAACTGACGTAACCTACCATAATTGCCTTTCTGATAGTTTGGGACTCTAGTCTTATTCACTATATTATCCCTACTGGAATTAATGATAAATCTAATTATATGATGGTCACTGTTTGCTAAAGTCTCTCCTACCTCAACTTCCTTTAAACAATGCTCAATATTTGTTAGTACTATGTCTAAAACCTTCCTCCCCCTAGTAGGTTTATCTACCATCTGCACTAAATAGTTATCCTGAAAACTTTCCATAAACTTATTTTCACTAGCATCTCCTACCATCCTCTCCCAGTTTACTGACTTAAGATTAAAATCCCTAAGATAATTGTCTGACTAGTACACCCCTATTTATCTCATCTACCATAAGGTTGTCTACATCTGCTGACTGGTTAGGTGGCCTATAAAAAGCTCCTACTCTAATAACCTTACTTTTGTTTACTCTAACATCCAGCCATAAGGACTCTACTCTGTTATCTACCTTAATACCATTAACCTGACTGGAAATGAAGGATTTTTACATAAATAACTACTCCTCCAATTCTCTGGTGCCTATCCTACCAATTCTCTGGTGTAAATACATAATGTATCCATCTACTTCATATTCTTTCCTATTTTCCCTAAACTTTTCCTCATTTACCCATGCCTCTGTGACACATACAACATCTAGGTCCTCCTCAACTATATAACTAGATAACTCGTCCTTCTTGTTCCTAAGACTCCTGGCATTTACATAAAAACATTTAAGTCAACTAAGGACAAATTAGATATTCTATCATTTTCTGTAGTAAAGACTAAATCCAGAATATTACTAGAACCAAGAAAAGTTGCCATTTTTACCCACTGAATAAGTCCTAGAGATGTGAATAAATCCAGAAATTTACCATCAAGAGAAGAGTTGCTGCAAGGAACCTCAGAAGACCAGTCAATGGTTGGTAAATTAAAATCCCCAACTAAAATGAGCTCTGTCAATACAAAAGGATTCAAGAAATGTTAGTAAAGCAAGGTTATCTAAAAAAGAATAACTTGGAGGCCTATATACAAGTAAAACTGTTACCCCAAAATCTGGTAAAAATACCCCAACCTCACAGAAGGACCGACCAACCTTAATGTCTTCCCTAACATATAACCCAACACCATGTATTCTCATATTAGATGGAGAATCATTCCTAAAAAATTTGTATCCAGGTAAACTAACTACTGCATTAGAAATATCTGAATTCGAATTAACCATGTTTCACACAAACAAAACAAACCAATTCTTAAACTACTTCCCAAATCAAACACATAATTAACCTTATTCACCAAACAATTTAGATTCACTAACATAAAAATGAGAAAGACAGTGTCTACAGATGAAAATTCAGAACGAATAGACCTCTTACTACTGAATTTCACCATCATATCTCAGTAACCGCTTCAACTATCAAACTATCACGCATATGGGAGGTGTATGGATGCACAAACTATCTACGGAGGCAATATGGGGGCGTAGTAAATGAGAAAAACTAAAAATAGTGAACACAGAAAGGGCCGATGTGGCAGGCAGGATGGCGGACACTGCCTAACACAATAACACCACCATATCTAAGTAACCGCTGCAACTATCACGGATATGGAAGGTGTATGGGTTCATAAGCTATCTATGGAGGCAATATGGGGGCGCAACAAGGCGTAGGAGGGCAGGAATGACCACCGCAAATATGAGGCAACAAAACCCGAAAGTTTGCTTATAAAGACTCAATTATTTTCACTTTGCCAAACTTTTTTCACCTTAATTGGCACATCTTACTCACTCTACATACTTCAGCTAATAGCCATGTAAACGCACACACCTGGGAATAACTCACCTGCTCCACAAATGTTCAAAACCTGTCAATGTCAACACTTCAAGCTAACAATGCCGGGTGTTTCTTATATGTCTTGATTGTCTTCTACGCAAAATGTCGACATCATTGTATACACTTCCTCTATCACTCAAAGTTCTTATAAAATGGAAAATAACATTAAAATAAAAGAAAACTAATACGGAATGGTAAAATGAAAATGAAAATAACACGAGTATTATATTCCCAATATCGAAATGGAGGTGTTGGGGTCACTCCATTAATATACCAACATAAATACGCACTGTACTGACGAGGATATTATCTTTTGATTTTATATGGTGAGGCAGATTGTATGCTGTCATTAATGAGTAGATTAATGTGTAGAAAAATATAAGAAGGGCATTCTTTATATACGAGAATCTTAGAGGCTTAGAGGCCACAAGAAGAAGCAGAAGACTAATATGTCTGGCAAAACAAGGAGTCTGTTCGGAACTGCTTTCAAACATTTTTTAAATTCTCTAAAGCCTCGCACATCGCCAGGAGTATTGGTGGGAGCTGATCGACATGGCAATAAATATTACGAGATACAAGCAGGTGTGTATAACCACGCATGTGTTGTTTCATGTATTGTCGGTGTGTTTGTGAAGTTAGGTAATCATTCGTCCCCGCATGTGTCAACTATGGAGAGAGAGAGACTCTTTCCCACTCCCAAGATCCTCCGCAATTTGTTTTGCTTTCACACACACATCGAAACCATTCCCATGACAACTGACCTACCAGTGACAGGAGTTTACTTTTGTTTAGAGTATTGCATACAGGCCTGGTCACCCCACTATAGGCAGGATATCAACATGTTAGAAGCAGTTCAGAGAAGAGCAACTAGGATGATACCAGCTTTGAAGCGCCTGGAGTATAGAGATAGATTAAAGGCATTAAACATGTTTTCATTTGAGAGGAGATGTATAAGAGGGGATATGATAGAGTTATTTAAAATGTTCTCAGATACAAACTACATAGATGTGAGATCTTTCTTTACCTTAGAGGAGGAAGTAGGACTAGAAATCATGGCAGGAAGATTAGAAAGCAAGGCTGCAGGTTAGATATAAGAAAATATTTCTTTAGTCATAGGGTGGTAGACTTCTGGAATGCATTGCCAGAGACGGTTGTAAATAGCACTAGTTTGACAATGTTTAAAACAGATTAGATAAGCACTTAAATTTATTAGATTTATAATTATGTATAGCGCTGCATGATAGTTTTTATAAGAAATTTACTATAGTTAAACAAGACATGATCCCCATGTATGGGGATTACAGATTGTAGAGGAATTCGATGCAGGACTTAGCCCTGTTAATGGGCCAAATATTTAGAATTAGTATATAATGTATTGTGTACTTGTAAGTGTATCTTTAAGTACTGATGACGAGGTCGCTGTGCGACTGATACAGGATAACCTAGATGGGCCCTGGTGGCCCTTTGTTATCCTATTATTTATGTTATGTTATGTTAGCCTTAGTGACCGCCACCATTTCACCTCAGCTACAATGGCTACTAGGAAGTCGACTCGAGCCAGACAGACAGGAGCCAAGACTGTGCCTCGTAAGAAAGCTAAGAAAATAGAATATCCCTGTGGATTCTGTCAACAAAGTTGTGCAGCAGACACAATTTTATGTTCAGGATGCATGACATGATTTGTTGGCACCAGTATACTCCTGCAGTCGCTGCAACGAATTTGGATAGTCGAATTTATTCTCTTGAGGTTTACTACAACAGCTTGAGCACAAATAATCAATGTCTGTCACTCCCAAGACATGTAATTCCTCTTCGGTTAGCTTTGCACAATCTCAGTGGAACCATTTCATGCAGCCTGAACATAAAATTGTGTCTGCTGCACAACTTTGTTGACAGAATCCACAGGGATATTCTATTTTCTTAGCTTTCTTACGAGGCACAGTCTTGGCTCCTGTCTGTCTGGCTCGAGTCGACTTCCTAGTAGCCATTGTAGCTGAGGTGAAATGGTGGCGGTCACTAAGGCTAAACAAAAGTAAACTCCTGTCACTGGTAGGTCAGTTGTCATGGGAATGGTTTCGATGTGTGTGTGTGTGTGTGTGTGTGTGTGTGAAAGCAAAACAAATTGCAGAGGATCTTGGGAGTGGGAAAGAGTCTCTCTCTCTCTCTCTCCCTCTCTCTCTCCATAGTTGACGGTATAGTTGACGGCAGTTGACGGTAATTAGCAGTGTCCTTTGTCACTTCTGAGACTGCAGTTTGCCCCATGTGTTGTGTCCTTCACTCTACCTCAGGCTGGCGTCACTGTGTCCTCTGATCTCTGCCCTCTCTTCCTTCATTGTCTCTCATTTCTTTTTTCGTCTCCAGATAGCTATCCTTGGCACTGTCTTAGTATAGACGTCCCTCCAGCCGTCCTCGTTTCCTGGCTCTCTCTTTGCAGCTCTTTCACTCAGCTGATGGGATGTGGATAATTAAAATACAACCCAAACTAACCTAGCCCTAGCGTTAACCTAACGTAACTAAGCTAGCATAACCTAATCATGCTATTGGTCAGAAGGGTTCTGAGGAATTCTTGGCGTGTCTTTAAAACAAATGAAGCCTATAAGTAAATCTTCAGTGGAAACTTGTACAATAGAACCTCAGTTCACAAACATTCCTGTTTAAGAAAAATTAATTGATTCACAAACAGATTTTTTCTCAGTAAAAGTACAGAATAGGACCTCCCCCTTTTCCTCCATCCCACCCCCCACCTGCCCCAGCAAGTTTGGGGGGCCTGGGGAATCAAGGGTTTTAGGGGGGGAGCCAAAAGATGCGATATATGGCTATCCGAAAAAAATCTAAGGACAAAACAGCCATTTTTTAAGGAAAAATTTGGAAAATGTAAAAAATTATGGATAATGTTTGCTGAAATTATCCTAACCTAACATAATAATCTGCTAGTCAGGGGACTGCGCTCCTTGGATCCCCCTTAAACTATTCTAACCAAACCTAACCAAATCTAACCTAACCTTACCAGAAAAATTTGGAAAATGTTAAAATTCATGGATAATTTTCGCTGAAATTATCCTAACCTAACATAACCTGCTAGCCGGGGGGCTGCGCTCCCTGGATCATCCCCTAAACTATCCTAAACTGACCTAACCATGCACCTAACCTTACCACGAACACTGACCCAGCTTAACCAAAATGCAGACACTAACCCAAAATACCAAAAACCGAATAGCAGAAACCGGTATTTTCAGGAAAACCTAGGGACTGTTCATGTGTTTGACCTTAGTCCTTCCTCCCCCTCCCACCTTTATTAAATTTTGTACCTTTGTGTTTATCTTCCCACTTCATATTTTGACTTTCAGGATGGTTGGAAAGGTCATTTGAGAGGGCAAGACATATTTCACCTTGCATCAAGCATACTTTGCCTGGATGGAAATACTGGAGTATATGAGTGTGTGTTGTGTGACAGCAGGCAATGTTGAGCCATTCACAATAGCACATACTCTGCCGTCCTGTCACATTGCTCTGAACGTTCAAGTAGCACCACACCTAAAGATAAGCCCATAAGACGTTAGTGAGTCAAGAATTCTTGGTGAAGCAAGACACGGGACACAAGGTGGACTCTGGAAGGCACATGCAGTCATAGATGCCTCAACAGTCCCTGCTGCTCACACCACACATACTCATATGCTCCACCATTTACCTCTCGGAAGTACATGCTTGATGCAGGCCAAGATTTAGTGTCTTTACCTCTTGAATCATCTTTCCAGCCAAAAGAAGAAGTGGCAGGCTGAATATGAAGCTATACTACTTACTGAAGGTGCGAGGAAGTGTGAAGGAGCCAGGTCACACAGCTGGCACTGCACCTAATTGGTAAATG
The DNA here is from genome assembly GCF_017591435.1 of Portunus trituberculatus. Lineage (NCBI taxonomy): Eukaryota > Metazoa > Arthropoda > Malacostraca > Decapoda > Portunidae > Portunus > Portunus trituberculatus. The sequence goes on from NW_025541370.1 coordinate 893,781, forward strand.
AGTGACAAAGTATAATATTACAGTAGTACAGTTCATTATAGCTTGGCAGTGTAAAACAGTCACCAGCAGTAGTGCTACAGTGGTGGACATTCATTTGTTGCTGCTTTTTGCCATGCTGGACAGTATTGCCATGAATTACCGGGATATTTCATGGCAATAACGATATTGTGTTTTGAGTTACCCAATAATTATTTTCCCTGCATTATTGATTTATTAATATCAACAATACTTTTGGTTCCAGAGAAGTGATAATTGCTCATTTTAATTTTTGGTACAAGAGCATTTTGAAATTTGAAACTTTCAAACTCAGCTGTAGTTGTTTTACTTAAAACAGTGCTCCTCATTAGTGAGACAGGCTAAACATTGAATTTTATTTTTTCATTTATTTTGTGTAATTTTTTTACAGTGAATATGAAAGTAAAGATATGGATCTGTTGATTTTTATATTTGAAATATCAATGTTGTTATTGTTAGTATCAGAATTTTGGATTTGTCGGTTGTGGTGTGATGTATTATTGACAGTTATTGGTTATCAGTTATCGGCAATAAAGTTGTTGTCATTGATTGATTGGTCATTATGAAAAATGATATGGTTGTGGCACCAAGCTGTGCCAAGCAGACCAGCTGGCATCTGCTCTTGCAACTTTCACTGTTAATTCTTTTTTCTTCTTTATATAAAAGGAGGAAAACTGACCAAGGGCAACAAAGAATAAATGAGAATTGTCACTTATTTGCCAATCCTGTGCAGGTCAGAGAAAGTTAGCCAAAGAAAAGGGATAAATATTTTGAAACATTGCTCTTAAATGAGATCAAGTTATAAGAAGATGGTAATACAAATACAGACAAGGAGTTTCAGAATTTACCAGAGAAAGGTATGAATGATTGAGAGTACTGGTTTACTCTTTCATTAGAATGGTGGACAGAATAGGAGTGAGAGGAAGAAGAAAGCCTTGTGCAACAAAGCCATGGAAGAAGGAGAGACATGCAATTAGCAAGATCACAAGAGCAGTTTGCATGAAAAATAGCCAAAGATAGAAAGAGATGCAGAATTCCAGCGGTGAGAATGAGGCTGAAGACAGTCAATCAGAGGAGGGGAAATAATAAGACAAAAAGTTTTTGATTCCACTCTATCCAAGAGAGCAGTGTGAGTGAAATCCTCCTTATATGTGAAGAAGACTCCATATATGGGCAGATAAGGCCCCCTATACAGAGTTAACAGTTTTGAAGTGGGTTGAGAAAACCTGGCAGAGATGACTTAGAATGCCTAACTTTATAGAAGCTGTTTTAGCTAAAGATGTAAAGTTTCCAGTTTAGATTACAAGTAAAAGACAGACCGAGGATGCTCAGTGTAGCAGAGGGGGGACAGTTGAGTGTCATTGAAGAAGAGGGGATAATTGTCTGGAAGGTTGTGTCAAGTTGATAAATGGAGGAATTGAGGCATTGAACACTACTAAGTTTTCTCTGCCAGAATAAAAAATCTAAGAAAGATCAAAAGTTAGGCATTTTGTGGCATGCTTGCAGGAACTGTTTATTTCTTGAAGAGTTGGTCATCTATTGCAGTGGTTCTCAAACTATGGGTCGCAACCCAAAGTTGGGTCGCGAGATTAATTTTGATGGGTTGCAGGGACACAGGAACATTATCATACTTTCAGTGTTTCAGTGTATTCCAGTTACTTAATTGAATTATTCTTCTTTAACCACAAATTACTTTTGTTATGTATGTTCATCTTCTCCCCACCTCCCTCCTCCTGGGTAATGGTGTCTCTAACAGGAATGACTCCTGTATCAAACGCGTATGTTGGACTGGCAGTTGCGCGGTGTCTATTTTCCACCGACCGCAGGCGAGGGAGGTTGTGCCGTTTGCAGTCATTTGTGTTTGTGTGTGTGTGTGTGTGTGTGTGTGTGTGTGTGTGTGTGTGTGTGTGTGTGTGTGTGTGTGTTTTGCTTACTATATTTACTAACTATAATAATAATAATAATAATAATAATAATAATAATAATCTTTCATTCTTATTGGTTTATTCTACATTATATATCATTGTACATTTTCTTTCTCTTTACTTTACTCTGGGTCGTGAAGGAATGAAATGTTCCAAATAGGTTCACTCATGAAAAAGTTTGAGAACCACTGATCTATTGTATGTGATGTGGACTTGCTGGAAAGATTCACCCATCTCATAGGTTTTCTACTTTCCCTTGGAGTGAGTCCAGTGTAAAGTGTGTATGTTGTACCCAGCACTCTTTGGCATCCAGATGTGAGGTGTTGCCGGTGTAGTTTGCGTATGTGTGTGCCTTCCTCCTTCATTTTGTCAGTTATATTTGGTCTGCATGATTGACAACAGTACTCTGGATGATTTTCAACATTTCTGCAACATCACTTGTAACATTTCTTCTGTATTGGTGAAGCAGGAGAATGGCTTGGCTTGTGCTGTGATGTCATGTGTAGTCCATGTCTGTTCTAATATTTTACTCACCTATGATGATTTAAAGTTTAAACAGGTTGATCCTGATACACCTTGACCAAAATATGACTCAATAAGTATATTCTAGTGTGTTTGGTGTTAATTTCATGTTTACACTTGTCACAAGCCTATTCATTATTGATGACTTATATGTTCTTCTGACAGTTTTGGGGAGATGTGATGTGACAATGAGCATCATAATGTAAGGAAATCTTGTTATTGATACTGTTTATTGTCTTTTCAGATCCAAGTCGAGGGAAGAGGTACCCCAAGAGATGGCTTGTCCCACTCTCTGAGGCAAACTATAGAGAAGAGATGATTTCTTTTGAATGGAATGGTAAGGGTTAAGTTCATGGTCTGTTTTAAAGGCTTGTGAGTGATAGTGAGTGAGGATTACATGTTCACTAGAAATGTTCCATGTTTACCTTTCTCTGCTGGCATGACCCAAACTGTTTTGTTTGATACAGAAGAAAGATAAAGGCAGACAATACAGAAGCATGTGTGTGGCAGTGACAGTGGCATTGCATGTAAGAGAGAGAGTAGCCCGGCAATCAGCGAGGCTGTTACGCATGTAGGTGCACAATGTTTTGAGTGAATTGACTATAGTGTGAACTAGAGACAGAGTGCATCAGTAACATAGGGAGGTGCTGTGGTCATCCATTTGGTGAAAAAGTGACAGAGAGAAGGAAGTGACAGTGTTGTACCAACTTTCTATCCTTCATTATTTCAAGACTGAATAAATGGCATATTCAGTTGACTAATTTCTGTATATTGAATTAACTTACACTTCAATTCTTGTGACATCCTTGCCTTGGTGTTTCAGCGTGGTTAAGGAACCGCCGGGCTGATCCACCATCTGAATCAGAAATTATGGGGAATGCTTCTTACTCCAAAATGCTGAAGGAAAATGCTGATAAGCTTGATGAAAAGGAAGGAAAGAAGGTGGATGAATCTGCAAAGGTGAGGATACACATTGGTAATTACCATTTTTGCCAAGAAAAATGTTCCTGATTGCTTCAGCCATCAATTTGTTGCCACTTTTCAAATATACTTAAGATATTTTCCATGACATTTCAACCATGTTGCCATTATGTTAATGATGTTCTGTGTCTGTTTTCATAATCTTCCTCTTAGGATAATACTTGCATGTTAGTTTGTATTTTATATTCTTGCATTGTAAAGTCATCTTAAGGACAAATTCATTCTTAATTTAATTGAAAATAGCTTGAATATAATAAAAAAAAAAAAATGGAGTGAGAGGAGTGTGTGGCAGTTGTGTGTGGTGGTGAGGCAGGCTGGCATGTGGGAAGTGTGGCAGTTGTGTGTGATGGTGAGGCAGGGCTGGGCTTTAGGGCAGCTAATGGTGCGTTGACTGATGATCACTCAGACTGCAATACACATTTCAGGTCACTAAGGCACATATACTCTTGGTTTTGACAGATGGGTTGGTGCCTTGTATGTACTTCTTTGAGGAACAGACAGTTTCTATTAACAGGGAAACATTATTATCATTATTGTTATTGAACATTTCTTTCCAAAATACTAAATGGCTTTGTTGTGAAGAACATATGAGCTCAACTTGCCCTGTAAGTTGTTACCATTGTCTGTTAAAAGGATGCTTGCAGAACACTTACTTACAGTAAGCACACAAAGTTTTATTGCTGGCTGGAAAAAAAAAGAAAGATGTTTATGTTTGGTATAGAAAAAGGTTATACAGTGAATACACATTCATCGTGTAAATAATTAGTATTTAGTGGCACTACCCTTCCTCTTTATTAATTTCCTTAAGGCATTTAGGGACATGATGGAAGATTTTGCAAGAAGCTGGTGAAAAACTGGCCCACAGCCGCTTAACTGCAGCTTCAAATTGAGCCATATTGCACAGCTGTCTTAATTTCTAAACCTAATTTTTTTTTATTGGGTTGATATATGGAGTGTTCCCTGGCCAAACACACAAAAGGAACTTGTACAATCTGGGAACCACGTTGGAACAGACCTTGCAACAGGAGTGTGTCCAGTCTGTCTCCTTTGAAGAATCTTCTGTCACACTTAAAAGACTAATGTGAACTCTTTTCTTTTATTTGTTTAAGAGAATCATGTAACACATCACTTGAAAGTTCTAAGTGATTGCTTTGGTTAACTTTTTGATTACAGGAAGAATCGTTAACTTACCAACTACATACAGTGGTGCCTCCCGATAACTGACCTTGCAGTAACAGATTTAACTCAATAACAGACTGGACTAACCTAACCTAATCAGTTTTTTTAGACTGTTATGGCAGCTTTCTTTATTCCCCCATAAATCCATAGTTCTTGAGTCTCCACTCGAACAAATACACATATGACATGATAAATAAGCCAATAAAAGACATGCTATAGTCTTCCAAATCTAAACATGTTTTTTTTGGTGTGTCGGAGGGGGGAGTTGGGATGGAGTGTAGGGGGTGAGGTAACAAATGCATTCCAGAAGAAAGATGTTAGACATAAATTAGATAGGATAAACAGAGATAGTGAAAAGATTAGGAAAGATTTCCAGGTGCAAATAGGAGAGAATAAGATTAGGATTCCAAATAAGGAGACAGCATCTAGGAAGGTAGCAGGACTTAAATGTTTTTATGTAAATGCCAGGAGTCTTAGGAACAAGAAGGATGAGTTATCTAGTTATATAGTTGAGGAGGACTTAGATGTTGTATGTGTCACAGAGGCATGGGTAAATGAGGAAAAGTTTAGGGAAAATAGGAAAGAATATGAAGTAGATGGATACATTATGTATTTACACCAGAGAATTGGTAGGATAGGTGGAGGAGTAGTTATTTATGTAAAAAAATCCTTCATTTCCAGTCAGGTTAATGGTATTAAGGTAGATAAGAGATTAGAGTCCTTATAACATATAACATATAACATAACATAAATAATAGGATAACAAAGGGCCACCAGGGCCCATCTAGGTTATCCTGTATCTGTCGCACAGCGACCTCGTCATCAGTACTTAAAGATACACTTAAAAGTACACAATACATTATATACTAATTCTAATTATTGGGCCCATTAACAGGGCTAAGTCCTGCATCGAAATCCTCTACAATTTGTGGTCCCCATACATGGGGATCATGTCTTATTTAACTATAGTAAATTTCTTATAAAAACTATCATGCAGTGCTATACATAATTATAAATCTAATAAATTTAAGTGCTTATCTAATCTGTTTTTAAACATTGTCAAACTAGTGCTATTTACAACCGTCTCTGGCAATGCATTCCAGAAGTCTACCACTCTATGACTAAAGAAATATTTTCTTATATCTAACCTGCAGCCTTGCTTTTTAATCTTCCTGCCATGATTTCTAGTCCTATTTCCCTCCTCTAAGCTAAAGAAAGATCTCACATCTATGTAGTTCGTATCTGAAAACATTTTAAATAACTCTATCATATCCTCTTATACATCTCCTCTCAAATGAAAACATGTTTAATTCCTTTAATCTATCTCTATACTCCAGGCGCTTTAATGCTGGTATCATCCTAGTTACTCTTCTCTGAACTGCTTCTAACATGTTGATATCCTGCCTATAGTGGGGTGACCAGGCCTGTATGCAATACTCTAAATGGGGCCTAACATAGAATTATATAAGCTACGCACCACTTCCTTACTTTTATAACTAACATTTCTATTTATAAAACCCAGGATCCTATTTGCCCTATTTCTTGCTTCTAAACATTGCTTTGAAAATTTCATAGTTCTGTCTATCACTACTCCTAAATCCTTTCCTTCCTCTACTGCCTCTAGCCAACATCCCTCCATCTCATAGTTAAAGTTTGTGTTGTCTTTACCTAAATGCATAACCTGACACTTATCAGAATTAAACTCCATCTGCCACCTGTCTGCCCATGCTATCAGCCTGTCCAGGTCTCGTTGTATTCTGTAATTGTCCTTATGGCTGGATGTTAGAGTAAACAAAAGTAAGGTTATTAGAGTAGGAGCTTTTTATAGACCACCTAACCAGTCAGCAGAGGTAGACAACCTTATGGTAGATGAGATAAATAGGGCGTGTACTAGTCAGACAATTATCTTAGGGGATTTTAATCTTAAGTCAGTAAACTGGGAGAGGATGGTAGGAGATGCTAGTGAAAATAAGTTTATGGAAAGTTTTCAGGATAACTATTTAGTGCAGATGGTAGATAAACCTACTAGGGGGAGGAAGGTTTTAGACATAGTACTAACAAATATTGAGCATTGTTTAAAGGAAGTTGAGGTAGGAGAGACTTTAGCAAACAGTGACCATCATATAATTAGATTTATCATTAATTCCAGTAGGGATAATATAGTGAATAAGACTAGAGTCCCAAACTATCAGAAAGGCAATTATGGTAGGTTACGTCAGTTATTAGGAGAGGTAAACTGGGAAGATAGTTTTGGAAATAAAACTGCACAGGAGATGTGGGATATTTTTAAGGTTGTAGTAAAGGGTATAGTGATGCAGTGTATCCCTTACAAAGATATAAGGCAGAGAAACAGGAAGCCATTATGGTGGACTCATGAGATAGGTAGACAGATCAGAGAGAAGAAGAGGGCATATAGAGAGTTGCAGAAAAGTGGGAAGATGTAGATTTGATTAGGTACAGACAGGTCAGAGATGATTTGAGTAAGGTTATAAAAAAAAGTAAAAGGCAGGCAGAGATAAAACTAGCTAGAGCTGGGAGTAAAGATCCCAAAAATTATATAGTTATTACAAGGTCAGTGATAAAAGAAATAAGGATAGGATTGGACCACTCAGAAAAGATGGTGTAGTAGTGGATCAAAATGAAGACATAGTAGAATTATTGAATGAACAATTTTCTTCAGTATTTACTAGGAAAGAATAGGAAATCCTGTTACAAACAGTGCGACGAGTAGTTTAAGAGCTTTAGAAAATATTGATATAAAACCGGGAATTATTAGGAAATTTATTCTTGAACTAGACGATAGGAAAGCTAGTGGTCCTGATGAGCTACATGCCAGAGTACTTAGGGAGGGTGTAGACAGTATTTCTGAAGCACTTAAGTTAATCTTTGAAAGATCACTTAGGTTTGCTGAGATACCTCAGGACTGGAAGTTAGCTAATGTTACTCCAATATTTAAAAAGGTAGGAAGGATGATGCGAATAATTATAGACCGATCAGTTTAACTAGTATAGTATGTAAGATACTAGAGAAAATCATTAAGGGTAGTATTTGGGAGCATTTAAATGAGAATAGATTAATTAGAGATACCCAACATGGCTTTAGATCAGGGAGGTCCTGTCTTACAAATTTGCTCGATATCTTAGAATATATTACCAAGGAGTTAGATGATGGAAATAGCATAGATGTTATATATCTAGATTTTAGCAAGGCGTTTGATAAGGTACCGCATAGGAGGCTAGTGTACAAATTGAGACTACATGGGATAGGGGTAGGTTAGTATAATTATGTATAGCACTGCATGATAGTTTTATAAGAAATTTACTATAGTTAAATAAGACATGATCCCCACAAATTGTAGAGGATTTTGCTGCAGGACTTAGCCCTGTTAATGGGCCAAATATTTAGAATTAGTATATAATGTATTGTGTACTTGTAAGTGTATCTTTAAGTACTGATTAGAAAGCAAGGCTGCAGGTTAGAGAAAATATTTCTTTAGTCATAGGGTGGTAGACTTCTGGAATGTCGCTGTGCGACTGATACAGGATAACCTAGATGGGCCCTGGTGGCCCTTTGTTATCCTATTATTTATGTTATGTTATGTTATGTCTCCTTAGGGAATAGCAGGCCTTGCACTGCTGCCACATTTCAACCAGAATTTGAATGCCAAGTGTGTGACCTGACTCATCTCTCATTTATCGCTCTCTCTCTCCCTCCCTCACCTCCGCTCTCTCTCTCTCTCTCTCTCTCTCTCTCTCTCTCTCTCTCTCTCTCTCTCTCTCTCTCTCTCTCTCTCTCTCTCTCTCTCTCTCTCTCTCTCTCTCTCTCCGTGACAATCCTTCCTTATGGCTATATTCAATTTCCATCCTTAAATTTGCAGTGTGTGTGTGTGTGTGTGTGTGTGTGTGTGTGTGTGTGTGTGTGTGTGTGTGTGTGTGTGTGTGTGTAATTCACCACGGTTGCCTGGTGGTCACCCAGCCAGTCTTCCCCATTACGGAGCGAGCTCAGAGCTCATAGACCGATTTTCGGGTAGGACTGAGAGCACAACACACTCACACACTGGGAAAGCAAGGCCACAACCCCTCGAGTTATATCCTGTACCTATTTACTGCTAGGTGAACAGGGGTTACACATTAAGAGGTTTGCCCATTTGCCTCGCCGCACTGGGGCTCAAACCCGGGCCTCTCGATTGTGAGTCGAGTGTGCTAACCACTACACTATGCGGTGTGTGTGTGTGTGTGTGTGTGTGTGTGTGTGTGTGTGTGTGTGTGTGTGTGGGTGGGTGGGTGGGTGGGTGTGTGGGTGGGTGGGTGGGTGTGTGTGGGTGGGGGTCTGGGTGTGGATAGGCATTTACCACTGTGACACGTGACCTCATCCCCCACTGTGTCTCGCAGGCAGGCCACGCCTTGGACAGTAATGAGTGTTTCTGCATGAATGGAGTAAAAAATATTTTATGTTATACATGAATAACCTAATTTTTTTATATGTTCATTTGTATTGTATATAGAACCCAGTTGTTGCACCATTTTTCTTATTAAGGACTATGGCGAATGTTGAATAAAGATTATAAGGTTTTCACAGCAACACTGTTACACAGGGCTGCCAGTATTTATTATTGTGATGTGCATATCTTAAGCATGAAATGTTAGTTTTTCTTTCAATTAATTTTTTAATATTTGATGATACTGGATTTTCATTGAGACATTTTATATGCCTCTTATGTATATGGAACTCTAATTTGCTAGTTCATGTAGACTTTGCAGAGCTGGAAGGCCTGCCATTCCCTAAGGAGCCCTGCCTGAAAGTCGCATTTAGATTTGGAAGACTATAGATGCTATTGTAACTTGTTTTATTTGTCTACAATTTACAAAACTTGTAATTGTGTTGAGAGGGGCGACTGCTTGCTTGTCAGGGGTTACAGGAGTGACACTAATAGTGATATGTGGGCCTGGGCTGGTTGGACCTGCAGCCTGCCACAGTGAAATGCTAGTTATGCATTTCTGTTTGAATATTGTTGGACAAGTGAGGATAATGACACTGCCAGAGAGAGAGAGAGAGAGAGAGAGAGAGAGGCTTGCTGGTATGAATTGCTCTCTGTTTGAATGTTGCTGGGCAAGTGAGGATAATGAAACCTCCTTATTGAAAGAGAGAGAGAGAGAGAGTTACAGTACAGCAGCTGACAAATGTGCAGGCAACAGACAGATGCAAACCCAAACTTTCCATTACTTGATTTTTGTCTTCATTTACTGATCTTTGGAGGTCTACAGTTTCATTTCTTTCTTTTGAGAGAGTGTAATTATTATGTAGTAGACAAGCTTTTTCATGTAAATGACACAATGAGCATCAGTTCAGTGTTAGCTAAGCCATGGTGGTGGCAAAAGCAGAGCCATGGAAACAAAACAATACTACCACCTGATAAAGCACTCTCTCTCTCTCTCTCTCTCTCTCTCTCTCTCTCTCTCTCTCTCTCTCTCTCTCTCTCTCTCTCTCTCTCTCTCTCTCTCTCTCTCTCTCTCTCTCTCTCTCTCTCTCTCTCTCTCTCTCTATGTGATTTGGAAGTTTCATTATCCTTGCTTGCCCAACAACATTCAATCAGACTGGCTTTGAGGGTGGCTCTATGATGAGTTTGCTACAGTGCAATGCTGTATAGCAAGGCTGCGTAAGCTGTGGGCCTTTGAGGTATCATACTTGGCAGTGTTGCACTTTTCTATTGAGAACACCTTATTTTTTACCTCAAAAGCTATGCAGAACAAAAGTTAGAAGGATTTTGTTAATAATTTTGGAGACACACCCATTTATATGGATAACCCAGGGAAAGAAAGGACAGAGATAGAGGGTAAAGAGTTGAAGGTAGTCTACTCTGACTCTTCTTCCCCCTCCTTTGTCACCTCAGTGAGTCAGCAATGTCAGCTCTTGGACAACAAAGCTTTCCATGCATACTGTACAAAAGAATAAGGAAAACTCAGTAAATTTCTTATGAATTTTCTGTATTAAATTATGGAAGTATATGCATATGATGGAGTTGACTATGTATTATTAAGTCATGGAAGTGTGTGCCCCAGACCAAATTGGAACCTGAAATGAAATTTTGCATGGAGGGACCCACCACCTCATCACATCCCAGATGTATCATAGGTACAAAATTACCATATCACAACATGCTATTTAATTTGACAATCCTTATTAGAGGCATGTTCTTGGTGGCTCATCACCACAACTAGTTATATCTCATCTCATCGTTAGCTAAAACAACTTCTATGGAGTTAGACATTCTGAGTTGTCTCCACTAGTTTTTCTCACTCCCCCAGCTGGTAACTCTATACAGGGGCTTTACCTGTCCAAGTATGGAGTATGCTTCACATGTATGGGGAAGTTCCATTCATAACACTCTTTCAGAATTGTGGAATGAAAAGTTTTTTGTCCTCCTCTCTGACTCATTGCTGCAGTGTTGCATCTCTTGCTATCATCTTCTACTTTTATGCTAATTACTCTTCTCATCTTGCTAATTATGTGCCTCCCTTCCTCTTACGACCTCACTGCACAACTTTCTTTCTCTCATCCCTATTCTCTCCACCTCTTTTAAAGAAGAGTTAACCAGTACTCTTAATGATTCATCCCTTTCTTTGGTAAACTCTGGATTTCCCTGCCCACCTTTGTATGTTAAGTAAGAAAGTCTTTGGTCAAACACCAGTGGCTCCCTTATATGAAAAAATAGACTCCATATGTATTTTATTCCAGCACAATTCCTGGTTGTAGAGACTCAACGTAATGTTATTTTATTCCAGCACACCAACATGTCCAGCTATCCTGTGTATGAAGAATATGAAGTGACACCTGGTGATAAACAAGGTAATTTCAAGTGAAGGAAGTTCATAAATATAATCATTTTCATTTTTTCTAAATAAATTTTTTTTTTATTATACAAGTGTATATAGAAGTACGTATTATTGTACATAATATATTAGTTTTCCTATAACTTGTTAAAGTCTAGCGATAGTTGAAGGAATGCCCTCAGTGTTTTGTGTGGTACTCCGCATTGTATATCCTGTAGAGCTTAGATGAAACAATGAGATTGTGAGCAGAAGGTGAGAGTTAACATGTGTTCACTTCTCTGACACATCGAGGTCACAGTGATATATAGGAGCCATCACCGGTGTCCATTTGTAATACCCTCCTTAATATGTTGGGCTTCTGTATGTATTATTATTGTTAAATACAGTATATGAGTGATTCTTTTAAATCTTTATTAATTCTCACTTTAATTTACACACAGATTAATCAGTTAATGGTGAGGTTAAGAAATTATTGTTTATCCATATACTGTGAACTTTACTGGTTGGAATGCAATACAGTACTGTCTCCACGATTGCAAGTTTCAAGTTCGTGAGACAGGGACTTAAAAGAAAGAATTTTTATTGAAGCAGATTATGATAAGACCTAAACTGTGCGGGTGGTGCACCGTGAGAAAGGTGTGGTTTGTGGTCTGGTCTAGTTAACCAAACAGAGGAATGGTGATCTCAGGGCACACTGTAGTGTCACCACCACAACAGTATTCTGTTGCCCATTGCCATTGTTCACTTTACCCCACACAGTCCCACCCACACTTGTGCATCTGTTGAGTGCAGCATTCAGCAAACTGAAGGTTCACGGATGCGTTTGGGAAGGTTACAGAGCGCTCCAGAGTGCACCGCAGAGTTACAACATCAGTCTTGTGGCTTGTGGAAGCTCATGGTCAGAAAAGGAGATATGTATTGATAAACATACAAATGTAGGGTAGCCAGACATACCAATTTTCCCAGACCTGTCTGGCATTCAAGAATTAAAATCTGCATATGGGTGGATTTCTGAAAATCCTCAAATGTCCAGAATTTCAGCTTCCATCAATAATTTTTAAAACACACACACACACACACACACACACACACACACACACACACACACACACACACAGGTCATATTTCTGTAGGTTGGAATGATGGGGGAGGGATTCAATGTGTGGCCGCTGCTTTAGTATGGATTCAGTCAAGACTAACGTGTACAAGTCCAGAATGGAGTGGATGAGCCAACTCGATGGTTCCAGCCTTCCCTGCATTGCATCTTTCTAATATTTTTTTATTGGAGCAGAGAAAACTTAGTAATGTTCAAAGTCTCAAAAACTCAATTCCTCCATCTATCAACTTGATACAACTTTCCAGACAACTATCCCCTCTTCTTCATTGACACTAAATGGCTCCCTCTTCCACACTGTATATCCTTGGTCTGCCCTATACTCATAATGTGAACTGGAAATTTCACATCTCATCTCTTGCTAAAACAGCTTCTATGAAATTAAGTGTTCTAAGGCATCTCTGCCAGTTTTTCTCGCCCCTCCAACCGCTAACTCTGTACAAGGGCCTTATCCGTCCTTGTATGTAGTACTCTTTGCATGTTTGGGGAGGGGAGTTTCCACTTCCACAGTTTTATTAGATAGGGTGGAATAAAAAGTTTTTGTCTCATCAACACCCTCCTCTGTCAGATTGTCTTCAGCCTCTTTTTCACTGTTGAAATGTTGCATCTCTTACTATCTTTAATCACTATTTTCACACTAACTGCTCTACTGATCTTGCTAACTGCATGCTTCCTCTTCTCATGTAGCATCACTGCACAAGGCTTTCTTCTTCCTCTTATCCCTATTCTGTCCATCTCTCTAATGCAAGAGTTAACCAGTACTCCCAATCATACCTTTCTCTGATAAACTCTGGAACTCCCTGCCTGCTTCTGTACATGTATTTCCATCTTCCTACGACTTCACTTCTCTTAAGAGGGAAGTTTGAAGACATTTGTCGCTGACTTTTGCTAATTCTGTATCATTCTTTAAAGAAACTGATATATCAAGTGGGCCTTTTTTTCTTTAAAAAAAAAAAAAAAAAAAAAAAATATATATATATATATATATATATATATATATATATATAGAGAGAGAGAGAGAGAGAGAGAGAGAGAGAGAGAGAGACTCGTGTCAAACTGTCAAGTTATAGAATTCTCTCTCTCTCTCTCTCTCTCTCTCTCTCATATTTAAGACTAGTCTTATGGATTATTATTATTATTATTATTATTACCATTATGATCATTATTATTATTATTATTATTATTATTATTATTATTATTATTGTTTTTATTATCATCTTTATTATCATTATCATCATCATCATAATTATCATTTTTATGCGGTGACCCTTTCAATATCAGCTAGCGACACTACTGGGTCGCGACCCGGCCTTACTTTGAAGAACCACGCTGTAGAGTTAAGATGTACTAATATTTACTCGCCATCCACATTTTGTTGGATGCTAACTGCAAATTCTCATTCCTTTGCTTGGTATTCACACATACAGAGTCTGCCAGATTGCCATCCCTGAGTATAATGAATTGATAAGAAAAAAGGTAAAAAAAAAAAATACTTCCCTGCCACTTCCTTCCATGCCATTCTCCGTTTTCCTCCTCCCCCCACCTGTCCTCGCTCAGTTGTTACTTTTGCCTGGTGTGCACTAACCACAGTGTCGCATTGCATACCTTCATTTTTAAAACAGTGCACATGGTTGAAGCAAACAGTTCCTTACCTGGGTTAATTATCATACACGCCTCTGCCGTTTGTGTCTGGCGTCGCTGCAGCCGGCTGGGTTATATAATTTTCTCGTCGCGAAGCAGGCGAATGATACTGCTGGTTCTCCTGAAATATGTTTCTACTTTAAACCCAGTAATGCATCAGACATTTGCAAACTGAATGGGTGTGGCAAGTATAATATTTTCCACATTCAGGTACGGAAGTGAGTTAAGGCAATCAACTAGGTCAATTTACCCCAAAAAAATAATTGTCTGTGCTAAATTGTCATGAGAGAAAACATGATATGTATAATTTAATGGTACATTTATTTTAAGTTGGTGATGAATAAAAAAAAAAAAACCTTTATAAAAAAAAAAAGAAGGGCTATGTAGTGGATCACGCGTCAGTTAAAGGTCCCGTTATTATTGTAATCATCAATTTTTCATTAGTTTTTCGGTGAGAACACACAATCATGTATTTTTTCGATTATATTCGTAATTTAAAGTGCATGACCGATCCTTGATAACCTGATTATAGTGGCGTGGCTGCAACATAACCTGGCATTAAGTCACCTCCACCCCGGATTTGCCGCATCACACCACACACTATTATTATGCACTGATGAAAAGACAAGCAAATCCAGAGAAATGCAGTATGCAAGAGAAAAGGCTAGAAGAGAAAGAGCGAAGTAGGTGAAGAGTACGAGGGAGGTGCACCCTGAAAACCTGGCACCAACGAGTGAGGTGGTTCCTCATGACATTCCCACCATGTGTGGATGATATTCCTTTCAAAAGAAGTGGAACAGTGGCCATCAGAATAACACTGTGCCGCATACTAATGTAGAATACGATGATTATGAAACTAAGATTCGTTGACCAAAAAAGCTACACACAAAAAGATTAAAGGGCGACAAAGTTAGGAAAACTTTAAATACCCGTTTCTCAAAAGTGCATTTCCTTAACTTCAAAATTTCTGAGATTGGAAAGTTTTCAACCGATCTTTTTTTTTTTTTTTTTTCAGTTTTGGATAGAGTAGTAAAACGCCAACATTTTGTAGTTAGATTTTTCTTCTAGGTTGTATTATTTGGTCACAAGGAGGATGGAAATATTAGAAAATAGTGGAAAATGCATGAGTACATTAATAAGAAAATTCGTAAGTACTATGATTTTTCGAATCCATGGATTATCTAACTAGGAAATGTAGAGGAATGTTCATTCATTGATTCTACATAAAGAAAACTGAAATCGGATACACAAACTCGCTATATTTTAAATGGATAGAAAATTACCATAAAGTGATTTTTTTCTATTAGATATCATCTTGATATTACAGGAGAATTATCAGTACAGTACTGCACTCAAACCATAAAAAAAATCATGACGATTGGAGTAATATGACACATTGACATAGTTGGTAGCCTTAAATATGCCTGGTATTGTTCAATTTTCGGTTTAAAGGTAATGTTTCACTAGAAAAGATGGCTAATAAGCATAGATTGTGTGAGCGACTCGACGCCTACGGAAGTATCGAGAATGACAGCCTTACTCCTGGTAACTAGGTATTCAGTCAGTGCTGCCACTCCTTGGATTTTTCTACTAGATCTTGGTTTTTCTGCTCCAAGCTTGGAGTCTTGGATTTTTTTCAGTTAAATTCAGGAAATCTTGGTTTTTTGGTCATGGCAATGAAATTCATGTATTTTTCCCCATTTCCTCCAGTATCAGATATTTAATGAAATAAAATACGTATACATAGTGATAATAATAGGAAAAAAACAATATTTATGTAAATAACATTACATATTTTCGTCAGTGTAAATTATAAATGTACTATATTGTCGACTGAAGTCGTTGGGTTTGAGATTCGGACACCTCTGCTGAGCCAAACGGAGTCAGACCTGACTAAAC
>NW_025541370.1:912386-946267 GCF_017591435.1 Portunus trituberculatus
CTTTCTGCTTTTTGCACTGAATTGATCTCTTTGGTCAAAAGGACGACTGTCAGGCTTAAATTGTCTTGTATATATATATATATATATATATATATATATATATATATATATATATATATATATATATATATATATATATATATATATATACATATACACATACACACACACACTCCCTAAGCTCATGTACGCCGCCCCAGCGTGGTCCTCCTCCCTGAACCTCACACAACGACAACAGCTGGAGAGGGTTCAGAGGAGGGTGTTCAGGGTCATCCTTGGGCCTGCCTACAGGTCTTACGAGGACGCCCTGACCTGCCTGAGTCTGCCGAGGCTGGCCACAAGACACCAGGAAGCCTTGGAAAAATTTGGGGAAGGACTGCTGCGTCATCCACGTCTCCGCCACCTGCTACCCCCCGACGTGCCTCCCCCTGCTCTCGCCACCCGACACCAGAATCGCGTGGCGCCCTTATATTAAGAGCAGCGCGCACTGATCGGTACCGATTAGCGCGGTGCCCACTATTGTGCGAGCCTTAAATAAATAAGTGCTTTCTAGGTTAAGTTAGATCCATAGTTAGGTTAAGCATTTTTAGTTAATTGTGTTAAAGTCTCCCCCCCCTTGTACATTTTCAGTGTAATTTTTTACATTGCCAAACTAATAAACCATATATTATTATTATTATTATTATTACACTCAGACTCACACACAATACGAGTGTATAGTGCCATTGACGTGTTTGATGTGAGCATTACTTCATATAAATTTTTTATGTATTACAGGTGCATTCCTTGTGTAGCCTGCTGGTGTGATGGCTGCCGGAGGGCAGGGCCAGTATGCCGAGGCTCAACCGAGGCAGGAGGTGAGTGTCAAAAGAGAGAGAGAGAGAGAGCACTGGGAATACTGAAAATAAGTAAATAACGTTTGTCTGAGTGTGACAAGACCAACTGAAATTATCTGTTGAACTTTTCACACTCTCAGACAAACATCCACACATAGGAAGTTGTTATCTCTCTCTCTCTCTCTCTCTCTCTCTCTCTCTCTCTCTCTCTCTCTCTCTCTCTCTCTCTCTCTCTCTCTCTCTCTCTCTGTATTATATAGTATGTATGAAGGAGGTATTAGAAGCACTAGGGATTGAGAGAGGGACGTATATGGGGGTGTGGAGTGGGAGAGGAGGCTAGGAGTCCTAAGGACTAGTGTAAAAGGTTTTTGGTTTAGTTATTTATTGTAGCGTTTAGTGTTACTGTTTGACTATAACACTACTCATTAGTAAGGCCTCAGAGCGGTAAAAGGCAAACACTGTCTCTTGATAACCAAGAATTTAAGAAATCACATTAGTACATGTAATACTTATACTTATAGTTTATATACACTTTCACGTATAAGTACTGAGCCGAAGAGTACTGAATCTCAGCACCGTGATTGTCTATTTGTCACTGTTCTTGTCACCATAATATAGTCACTTAAACACTATCACTTGCACTTAATACCTGCCTCAGATAAGACTCGGGTAATTGTCTTAGTGCGAATGTTCGTGTCAGAGTTCACACGCACACACACATTCGCTGCGCAGCGAAGTTAACATGCCATGCATGCGTTGGTCAGATCGGAGCTTTTCACCCAACAACGTAGGTGATATGTCTCACAGAAACATATTTCACACGTGAATTATTCTCTCCAGCTATCGCCTATTTGAACAGTTAATTAAACATTTACTAATATTTATGATTATCATATTTCTTATATTAGCTTTTCCTACCTAATTCTTCACCAATAAACTAGGAGTAAAAATCATACCCAGACACTTCTCCCAGCGGGCGTCAGAATAGATTTTCATTTAGGTTTCTCGAAGATTCTTGGCAACAGTCATGATGGTTTTCTACACTATGTGCTAACACTAGTCAATGTTACCTCTAGCCTGTGAGTAACAAAAAAAAAGTGTTGCTTTTGTTATAAGTATAGGCGGGGAAGGAGCTTTGTCAAGTCTGCAGACATGTAGACCTTACTTATAAAGATGATATTAAACATTTTTTTGTATGTAACAAAGTAAACAAATAAATAAATTTGAAATGGGTAAATGAAACACTTTTCTTCGCATGGGGGCAGGCCGGGGTTGTTTCTTTGAGGTCAGCTTGATGATAGAACGGAACCTTGACACCATAGTTTATGAACAGCAGTTGAACAGTTAGAGAGGAAGTTGCAGAGAGAAGGACAGAAGTCATAGAAGGATACTTTGAAAACTGGATGTAACTGCAAAACTCTGTCAAAAGTTTCATTAAAATTGGTGAGTTGCATTGTAGCCATGATGCACCACATCTTCTGAATCTCATAACTTGCACAAGTTGTAAAGAAGAAAAAAAAAAAAAAAGGTACTGCGGTGGTCTACTGCTGACAGTGGAACGTCATTGTTTATGCAGCCTTTTATCGTTCACTCAGAATTGGCCTGTCACTCACCTCTCATAGGTGCACTACTATACATTTCAGCGGTGGACAAAGTGTTTTTTGCAGATATCTCCTAAACGAAGTGTTGGATGAGTATGATATTTCAACACACTACCTTGAACATCCGTTCGTAATTTATGGTAGGTGCGTTTACACGATCGAACTATGTGCGACGGACAAAATCGTTACCATATCACAGGAGAAGCAGGATAACGTCATAAGCGGTGAAACGATGGAAGCGGATCTGGCAACAAGCAGTGGTACCAGATGAGGGTGTTTACCACCGTTTCGAATCTGCTCACAGGGCATAGACCGGGACAGTGTTCGAAGGTAATGTCCGAAGGTGATGTCCGTTGGTAACTCAGGCCCCGACTTCTTTGATTTCCCCAGTTTACGTAGCTCTCGCCTATATTGACTATGGATGGATTCTATTTTTTCTTCACTTCAGAAGCAGTAACAGATAATCCACTTCTATTCATTCCCGCCGTTATTTCATTGATGGTCGCGACACGTTTGTTCCTATCCTTGTACACATCAGCCTTGACATTCCATAAGCATGGATTTTGCCGGTATAGTTTTATTAGTAGCAGGGTCTCTTTTCTGTCCCAGTGGCAACTTTTCTCCTTGACTGAGGTACTGCTGGCCATGTTAACAGGACAATTGAGACCTAGTGAACTGACGGACTTTGAAAATCCTGTAACCAAGTGGCTTTGTTCATCGTGTACCTGGCAGCATCGTATACTTCCACACCAGACAGTGTGTGACGTTTCGATGCTGCGAACACGGACAGTGTCCGGTACACCACTTGGTGCTCGCTTCTGACGTCATCAGCGAGCCTTTTCGCTTTCCACTGCTAGTTGGTAACAATTATGTCCGTCGAACATGTTCGATCGTATGAACGCATCTTTAATACCACAGTGCTATATGTGTTATGTGAGGAGTTTACTGAGTGATATTACGCCTAATCCAGTGATCATATCAAAGGTGTTATACAGAATCGGACGAGTGTGGGGTACTCGTCTAACCCTTCCACCACCACCACTACCCTGAGGAACCCCCAGACCACTCCTTCTCTACCCCAGTATCGCATGACCCTCTTCCCCGATTCCCTCTTCACCCTCTATTCACACCAGGAGCCTTCCACCTTTGATTTTTTTTTCCCTATTGTAATTACATAGGTATAGGTATAATAGTTACATACGTCAGTATGTACATACATATCATACATTAATGATATTATTTAATACAATTGCTGGTATATGTGGACATGAAAACCAGAGTGGGTCAAACGACCGTGAAAGCAATAGCTAATTCCTCTGTTAATGACCGTATAGCTGGATAATAAGCAACGTATCTAACAAAAAAATAATATTATATATAAACTGGACCACTTTGTATGATCAATAGGTAGACAGTACGCAATAAGAGTATCAACTTTTCCTAACAGTAGAAGGTCCAGGTCACAGGAAATTCCAGCACATCATGTTCACATGGTTGACCATAACGACTGCAAACATGGTTCTTCTATATACTACACGTAAACGTGCTGTTGTACAGTAATTATCAACGTGAACTACTTCTTGCCTTTAATCAAATTGTACTGTACCGAGTAGCAGTACTAGAGTGGGATTATTACCCACTATTAGGGTATTTATTTAGTCCAAATCCTCATCTTCCCTTCATATGTGTAGCTAGGAATTCTTATATAGGGAGTCCCTGTAAGGGGAGAAGGGAGATGACGTGTGGCTGCGTGCGCAGTCCTCATGGCTGCCGCCTTATAAGGTGAGGGTGCGTGTGGTGGGCTGGTGGCGTCCCGACAGGTAAAAATGGCGGCCCGTCCCTCGCGGCGTCCTGCTGCACGCTTTGATTTGAGTGGACGCAGAACGCAAAACTTTGTTAAGTGGTCTTGGTAAACCATAATCCATTTGTAAGTTCTACACGACATAGACTGCATGTCAATAAGATCTACCTGCCCACGTGATGAAAATTCACTAGTCAGAATAGGTTTAACCACAACTCCCTTTGTCATTGGTCGCTTTCTCTTTTTCTGGCATTCCTGACACAACGATTTGAATAGTTCAACTGTATCCCGCTGAATATTGGCGTATTTCACTTGGAGTTCTCTAGTCATTCTATCTCGACCACCGTGCCCAGTTGCAACATGGGCCCTCTTAACTATGTCATAAGTGTCTTCAATGGAGACATAGTACACTGGTGTTTCATCTGGGGTTTGTCGTTTCTTAATAAGTTTCTCAATATCACCACACTGTAGCACTTCATATTTACTCAGAAGGTAGTATTGATGGCGACTCTTAGTGTTCTTCCTTTCACTAGTTGTACGAATGTCCTCAATAATTTGGAAATATTCTTCTTTCGGAATGAGATATTTGCGACACTTCTCATACCTAGAATATAATTCTTCACGAAATTTTAACTCTATGCTTTCAGACATCTTGTGAAGGAACTGGATTCAACTGGAATCAGCAAAGAGACTCGGAGCTGAGTGTTTAGTGTGTGCTCTCAGTGTGACTGAGCTGAACTGACTGATTAGTATTGGTGGGTGTATCACTGTCAATGACGTCATGGCTGTCAATGGACGTCAAACAGCTAGTTCACATCGTCAAACCACTAGTTCACATTTTGCCTAATTCAAAACAGCCATATAGTGTAACAAGCATGACAATAATTCAGTCGTTTCATGAAATGGCTATAATTTTCAGTCATTTCGTGAACTGACTGGCCTCCGCAGGCAATACATGTAATGACTAAGAAAATCAGTCATTTCACGAAATGACTGATTTCACAGTTTGACTGTAACATATATATATATATATATATATATATATATATATATATATATATATATATATATATATATATATATATATATATATATATATATATATATATATATATATATATATATATATATATATATATATATAAATAAATAAATAAAAATATATATATATATATATATATATATATATATATATATATATATATATATATATATATATATATATCCAAAACTCTTTCATCGAATGAATGATACAAAAAAACCGTCCATTTATAACTAATTCCGTGACTTTTCCTCAAATATCCGATATTGCAGTGATATTTGAAGGTGGTCAGTAGATTTACTCAGGCTCTTAGTTGGTGTTTTGTAAGGAATCACATCACGACAGAAGACCAATTTTGTCCCACGGTCCGAGTGTAGGTTAGGCTTCTGCACTCGGGGCAACGGTTTACCAGTGGGTGGGCTTTGAGATAGGAGGTACCCCAAAAAGTATCCCCTTTAGCCCATAAATTCCCGTGAAAAGGTATAAAATGGTATAAAATAAAAAGACCAATTTTGTCCCATTACCCAACAAGCCATCACAGTCAGCGAGGAGTTATGACTTGTTTGAGGGACAAGCACCCACCATTGAGCTAGTGGATGAGTGACTTGGGCTGTGAACGTAACCTTTACATTGCTCAGTGCTAGCTATCATATGTTGTGTTGTGTCGCATTACTACTTTGACATTGCTCCTTTCCAGCTGGTGTACTTCTTTGCAGGTAGACGAGCTTCTCAACCCGACGTCGCGCATCAGAACATTACTGGAGGACGGCAGAGTGTTCGGGGTAGAGGACGGTAGACATGCAAAGATAAGCATTGAGGGGTTTCGACTGTTCATCCATTCCCTCGAGAGTGATCTACAGATCTTACCTGTACACTCTGCTCGTTTGCCGGTAGGTCGCACACGTGACACTCTTGCCTACTGTTGCATGTTGTAAGATAAAAGTGTAGCAATGCTGATATATAACAAGTCAGGACTGTGCGTGTGTTTCATGAAAGGTATATGTCTGCAGATGAGCGACATTGTGCCACTGGCACCCCCTGCCGGGTGTTCTTGGACCTGCAGTGGCCGAACAATGGACATCGGGGTCGGGTCATTATTCATCTGTTCAGCAACTGTTCACTAAGCCAACAGTTTCTGTTGCTGTGTACAGGACAGCGGCGGGGCCTTTCTTATCTTAATTCCAAACTACTCGGGGTGCGGAACAAAGGAAGGGAGGGAGAAACGGTGTTGGGAGGAATTGTTATCAGTAACATGGAAAGAGAAACCGCTCAGTTGCCTCAGCTTAACAGAAGGAAGACCGGCAAACCGTACTATAAAGGAGAAGTGTCAGCAAGGACGACTAATGGGTCCTTGAATGCACAGTTTGCTATCTCCACCATCGATCGGTAAAGTCAAGCCACGAATGGAACTGTCTTTGGAAAGGTGGAACTTGGCCTCGAAGTTTTGGAAATTGCCGCTAGATGTCAGATCATTACTGACATAAGAGTGGTGGACTGTGGAGTAGTCATTCCAATAACAACATGCATTCATGAGTAATTTTGCTCATCATTTGCTCCTCTTTCGGCGTCTTATTATTTTCAGCCAAGGACCATTATCAATTAGTTAATTGGTAATATTTCAGAGCACCAGTAAAGTGAAAGCACCAGTCTTGTGACGACACGAACTGAACTCGAGGACGCCAGGTTGGTTTGACTCAGCACAGTAGTAATGTCCCACACAGTAACACCTTCGTTCTTCCTCGCCTTGACACAATACAAGAAAAGAAATAGCCAGCCCTGTGTGGAATACTTAATCATGAATGTTTGCACTTGTACTGACTCAAAAAAAAGTTACTTAGTTAGCTATAGGCTGTAAATTAGCTATCGAGTTTCCACAGTGTGAATTATCACTAATCTATTATATGACTGACAATTATCTAGACTTTTTACCCTCAGGTTCTACTCCAGAAGTTAGGTCAATAATAATAATAATAATAATAATAATAATAATGATAATAATATTAATAATAATGATGATGATGATGATGAAAAATAAATAAAAGTCTCAGTCCTAGGCTTAGATGACATTCATGTTAAATAACAAAGCTCTCTGCTCTTGTATAAGCTCCTCATATTTTTAGATTGATTAACCTATCTTCGAATGGGTCGAGTTCCTGAGAAACTTGAACGCGCTAAAATTATTCCTATCTTTATAGAAGCCAATAAAGGAGATGTAATAGATTACAAACTCATTTTTACCTCAAGTTGAATGACAAACATTTGAATGTGCTTTGACTAACTTACTTACAGAATTTTAAGAAAATAATAAAATAATTGCTTACTATCAATATAAAATTCGGACAAAACCTTTCACCACAAACAGCAATTACCTACGTACACAGCTAACAATTGATCATGTTCTGCAGGAACAGGGAAATAGGAAATTCTCACTTAGTGTTCTCTTAGATCTTTTAGAACTATTTGATACTCTAGATCACAAGCTACTTTGAAAAAAGTTGCATCAATATAGAATTGAAAACAATTTTCTGGGGTGGTTTGTGAGCTACTTACACAAAAGAAGGCAGTGCTCTGTAATAAACTATGTCATATCTGATGTGAATGTTATTAAAATTTAAGAGCGGAGTCTCTTAGATATCTACATTAGGTCCTTTTCTATTTTTGTTATATATTAATCATGTTCTGGAATCTTTAAAAGTAGTACTTAATCTTTCATTGTTTGCTGATGATAGTAATGCTACTATTTTAATCACAGATGTGGTGTAACGGTGTCACATAATAAAGAACGTTGTACTTATAATTCATTCTCTAATCATTATACGTATATGTATGCATATTTACACAGGTAATGTGTGTTAGCGCTTAATCTCTTCAGTGCTGGGACGCATTTTTATCTTGAGTTTTGTGTATGTTAGACAATTTTATTTAGATTAAGAAGGGTCTTTGGAGGTCAGAAGACTAGTAGACAGTCTTTGCTATTCTAAATCCCACATGAGTTTCTGAAGCTGTATAGAATCACCAAAAAAAAAAAAAAAAAAAAATAGTACACAGAATGAATATGAAAACGTGTCATGGTACAACAGAGGAGGTTAAACAAAGACGGGTGGGGCTGGTATGATCACGCCACTCTACGTCACACACGTCATGGGACTTTCCTTAACCTATTTATTGCCACTGATAAATGAAAAATAGCATCTACATCATAGTAGATAGTATTTAAGTGATTTGCATGTTTATTCTTTTTTTAATGTATTTTAACATGTAGGCCTAAGCTATAAGTAACTTTTACGTTGCCCAATTCATGTTATTAGAGGATTATGATCATAAATGTATTCACGTATAGTGAGTGTGTTAAACGATGCCATATTCCTGCTGTCACTTTCAGCATCTCTTGGGGCACCAGCAACCAAAGCGTCCCTCGAGGTGGCAGCCGCACATGTAATTACAGGCGCTAAATTGACGTGCAATTCACTCTTAGTCACTCAGATCTCTCTCTCTCTCTCTCTCTCTCTCTCTCTCTCTCTCTCTCTCTCTCTCTCTCTCTCTCTCTCTCTCTCTCTACTAAAATGCAAACGATTTTATCCCTTTCATTTCATCCATTCCTGTTCTTATCAATAAAGAAGAGTAAGGTTTTGTCACACGTATATAGATTTCTGCCACGGAACCCTTGAGTGGTCTTCACGGAACACTCTACTCTGAACAAGAGTTAGCTTCCCTTTGGCTTTCTTGTAGCAAATTATCATTAACTGTAAAAACACGATATTTTTGGCTTTATAGGTAACAAAATAATGAATGAGAACATCTTAATTGAATTCAGCAATAAAATTTTACAAGAATGAAATATCTCGGGAGTGATTACTGATCGCAGACTGTAACTCGGAGTGATCAGATGAGCTGCATAGTAAGACCGCAAGGTCTCCAGGGGTACTGAACAAAGTCGAGCCTTTGTTTCCTCTTGAACTGCTTGAAGCAGTATGTTATACACTGACGTATTCCTATTTCCAGTATTGCAATATTGTGTGGGGAATGGGGGCAGGGACAGGGGAGTAAGGGAGCTAATGGACGTGTATATGGCGTCATGCAAGATTCTGTATAATTTTGATTGTTTCGGATAATGTTTGGTTAATTGGGTGTATTCCTGCATCCTCGTGAACTGACTTTGAGGTTCTAAAATTGTCGAATTACACATCCATTAAAAGGTGTAATGCCTCATTTGGGATTATCTGTAATATATATATATATATATATATATATATATATATATATATATATATATATATATATATATATATATATATATATATATATATATATATATATATATATATATATATATATATATATATATATATATATATATATATATATATATATATATATATATATATATATATATATATATATATATATATATATATATATATATATATATATATATTTTTTTTTTTTTTTTTTTTTTTTTTACACAGATTTCTGACAGTGATCAGAAAGAACTAAGTAATCAAAATAAGTCGCCTTGAAATGACAACGAAAGAAATTATTAATGTGGAAGAGGCAAGGAAAGGAAGACGTAGGTAGCTGCTAATATGTACTGATGATTCCCTCTCGGCAAAACTTTAACATGCTGAAAACTGCATGAAAACAATAACAATAACAACAGAATAAAGGACTAATAATCTCTCTCTCTCTCTCTCTCTCTCTCTCTCTCTCTCTCTCTCTCTCTCTCTCTCTCTCTCTCTCTCTCTCTCAGAAGTCTGATGGACAGCACAACACCTCGATATTAGTTACGTTGACCCTTGAAGAGCCACGTTTTCTTTGGTGAGCGTCGAGTCCACCACGGAATAGAGAGAGAAAAATAGATAAAAGCGTTCCTCCTCCCGCTCCATACTGTCCTGTGAAGCAGCCCGGCACTGTCGCGCTGAGCCAGTTCAGTGCTTGAGCGAGACACACGCGGACTGACTATATATATTATATATATATATATATATATATATATATATATATATATATATATATATATATATATATATATATATATATATATTTGCGCGTGCACTGTTTGTTAGTGGACGGACAGCACATCTTAAGTGGTGACTGACGTGACAGCGCGTAACGTGACGCTTGTTTGCCTTCATCCAACCATGCATTCGTACTATTCGTGATTCCAAACACTGTGCTTTACCATCCACACCAATGAGTGATGTGGGAAACGCTGGTGACAGATGGATCTGGCGGGCGTCATCTCCCACCACAATGCCACATCTGCCTCCGCCAAGCACCTTGGAAGCTACTGTGGCGGCACAGCTCACTGTGAACACCAGCACCACCAGGCACAGCGTCAACCAGATACTGATGCCCTCCGTCCTTCCTGGTTCCTCCGCCGCTCATCCCAGCGCCATCCTGGCCGGGGCGGCTGGGAATGCAAGGGTCACCTCATCACAGTCTTGGCTGCTGGCTGGAATGGCCGTCACCGATACCATCATGCTGAAGGGCCTCGCCAGCCCACCCTTGCGACTCCTGACACTGTCTAGCCACGCAGCGCTTTCGGCAAGCACTGTATCCCAGCGGTACATTATAGACATGGAGGCTTATGATATCCAGCTTGGTACCAACAAACCGGTCATTGCAGGGCAGAGCCAAAGTGACGGCCTGCACCCATCCTCGCTTCTCGTTCTCAGCATCCTTGTCGCCTCCTTGCTCGTGTCGCTGGCGGCCAACTCAGTGATGGTGCTGGCAATCTTGAGGCGGTGTTATTTGCGCCAGTCTGTCTTTGTACTACATCTAAATCTCGCTGCTTCTGATCTTTTGGCCAGTCTGCTGTCAATTCCAATGGCCATTAATATTATTTTAGGTGGTGAGGGTGATGGTAGTAATGGCGGAGGGAATCCTTCCATGAACGCCTGTCTTCTGCTGAACGCCGCGATGGTGCTCATGAACTACGTGTCCGTCGGCAGCATCGTTGGAATTTGCACCGTACGATGGTGTCAATTCCACAGTTTCTCCAATACTCGCGCCCGAGAGAGGGTGGCAGTGCGATTGTTCATACTGCTGCTCTGGGCCACTGGTGCGGGCATCGTTGCCAGCCTAGTCATCCGGCAGGCAGTGGCCACAGTAACCACCTCAGACATGACGTGCACTGTTTTCCATCTCGCCGCCATACTGAACAACACCCTTCCCCTATCCGCGATCTTCATCAGCCTGGGTCTCGTCCTGGTAATGTTAGTAAACCATCTTACCATCAGGAGGCTCTCCAACACTGATGTCTGTCCTCACCCAGTACCTGAGACGCCCTCCATTACCTGCCGCTACCTGGCACGCCTCACTCACACCACGCATGCCGCTCACAGTCCCAACAACATCGTCATCTCGGAACAAAGTAGCGCGAATGGGTATCTTAAAGCATTTTCAGACGACTTTATACAAAAGTTCCCGCAGAGTCAGTGCTTTTCCTGAACGAAAATAAAAACACGTGCACGGAAGCCAAAACATCACCTCCATTTGCACAGAGCGAAAGCAATATAGCGGCTCCAAGCACCACCGCCGACTGTCCACGAAATAAAAGCCAGATGTCAAGAGATTTTTCCATTGATTTTCTCGACCAATCCCATAGCGTCTCTTTACCACGACCACCATCACCACCACTATTACCACTACCGCCACCACTACCACCACCTCTACCACCACCACCACCGCCCTTGCCGCTTTTACCTTCCAAGGCTGACGATCTGTACCAAGAGGAAGACAAGCTCCCTCGAGACGTGCGTCAAGCTAGTCTTGCGTCTACAGATAGCACCACTGAGACGGAGCTTGAAAATGAACATTTATACGAAATTATTAAGCCTTTCGATTTTCAAGAAATTATATCATCCATAGAAGGAAATTCCAGAAATCAGCAAGTCCCAAGGGTTATACTGCCCAATGTAGTGGAGGGCACGTATCACTCAGGTCCAAGCGTGAAGAGACTTCAGACCACCTTGGCTGACACGACCTCGGCACTGCAGGGCGCGTCTCACCGCCTCGTTAACAAGGCGGCTTGGAGGATACAGGATGCCTCTTCGTCACAGACGGGCTGCCAGTGGCGGGTAAATACAGAGCCTGCTGATCCGGTGCCGCCAAGAAGTTCAGTGGAGGGAGAAAATTTGCCAGACCTAATAAACAAAGTGTATCTTGCCGCCAAGGTCCACACGCCTTCTATTCAACCCAGCTCCTCCGTCAGAGAAGTACCATTGTCACCTCGAGGTTGGCTTCCCATCCTCTCAGCCACACAGCATAATGCTAGACTCGCCAGCCACACACAGCGGCTCAGCTACAGGAATTGCAATAGATTCCTGGCGTGGACGACTCTCCTAGCGCTGGCTACCTGGCAGATTTGTCCGCTCCCTCCAGCACGCCTCACACTCCACACCACCCACACCACAAGCTGAGCCGGCGGCGGCGAGCCGAGCGTATGGCCCTGGCCAGGAAGCGAGCTATGCTGAATCAGAGCTCCATTAATGATTCCGACGACGAAGAACCAAACACACCAAGAAATTCATCCCCAGTCGCACCTGTGAAGGGGAGATCCTGCCGCCACAAACTCTCCCCGCACACGTCACAAGGAAAACTGTCAGATTCCTTGTCAGGAAATAAAATGAACTCGGTGCATTTGAAGTGTGTTCGCACCAGCCACTGTCTGTCTGCCTTATTCATCATCATTTACTTGCCTTTCCTGCTCGTACACGTCTTCCTTTGTGTGGTGGGAGGACGTACGATGCTCCTCGTCACCGTCACATACATGTCTTGCCTCTTGGCCGTGCAGCCTTGTCTGTACGGCTTCCAGTCTCCCCTCCTCAGACACGCCATGCGTAAAGTAGGTAAACGACCCAAAACCTCCACCAAACCTCCATGACAGCCAGGCGTAGAAGACCGACACAAAGTGACACTCACAGCAGTGGAACAGACGTGGTCCACAGAACACTTTGAAAGGGAATAGAATAACAGAGGCTTGTAGCGCCAAGGAGGACAGTTGAAGGACAAGACCAGCAAGAATCTGCCTTGGAAGTCTTGGAAATCACTTATATTGTTTTGATAGGAGCAAAATAGCTACCTGTTGTATCGCGGGTCATGTAAATATATGTATACTCGTACTTGGCCTGTCACCACCCCTTCTTCACTCTCCCACGTTCCTAACACTCGTACAGCATACTCCAAGGAAATTTAAACGCTGTATTCTCTCTCTCTCTCTCTCTCTCTCTCTCTCTCTCTTTCTGTGTGTGTGTGTAATTCACTGTTTGATCTGCTGCAGTCTCTGACGAGACAGCCAGACGTTACCCTACGGAACGAGCTCAGAGCTCATTATTTCCGATCTTCGGATAGGTCTGAGACCAGGCACACGCCACACACCGGGACAACAAGGTCACAACTCCTCGATTTACATCCCGTACCTACTCACTGCTAGGTGAACAGGGGCTACACGTGAAAGGAGACACCCAAATATCTCCACCCGGCCGGGGAATCGAACCCCGGTCATCTGGCTTGAGAAGCCAGCGCTCTAACCACTGAGCTACCGGGCCGTGTGTGTGTGTGTGTGTGTGTGTGTGTGTGTGTGTGTGTGTGTGTGACTTTTCAGAGACCGTAGTGATGACAGGCTGGGCTCTCAAGATAGTTTACATTGTTTATGATGTCGGAATCAAGTTAATCTGTCACTAAGATCGTAAGCAACACTTAAAAACCTAGGCAACTTCAACTAATCTTATGAAATTATGGAAATGTGAGCCGAATTTCTTTCTGAGTATATTTTTAAGAGTCACTGGCTTCTTGGGCACACACTGAGGCACAAGGGTCACAGCAGCGGTGGGTCACACACTTACGTAATTTTGCTTTGTATAGTGCTTAGTAAATGAGAAAAAAATATAGATATTGAGAATCTTTTTTTAGATGAGGCTTACTTTTCGTAAGTAAGTCTCATCTAAAAAAAGATTCTTAATATCTATATTTTTTTCTCATTTGGTAAACACTATACAAAGCAAAATTACGTAAGTGTGTGACCCACCGCTGCTGTGACCCTTGTGCCTCAGTGTGTGCCCAAGAATGGGTAAACACATTCATCATATTCTTGCTAGTAACACAGACAAATGTTGGTCTGGAACATCCTGGTATGATGGTCAGCAGGAAAACACTTAGATTATAATCATTTACTCATTTGTTTTGAAAGAAAGTACTCGTAAGACTTTAGTAGTGAAATGAGTTGTGATTGTTTGAATTATTATAGACAAGTCATGTTATGGTCGTTGTTGTTACAGGTTGGTCTGGTCCACAGCATGAAAGCACTTGTATTGTGTTGCATGGCTTGTTTGTTTTGAAGGAATGTAACAAAGTTATGGTAAAAATGAAAGGTGAATACTTGCATCATTGGCTTGCTCACTGTTCGTATAGGTCTGTAACATGAAAGCTTGCATCTTACAGTTATTTATTTAAATGTTTTGAAGGATTGTAACACAATAAATATAATGCAATGAATGGTGTGTGGCGGATGGAGTTGAGTAACTTCAAGGCCATGTGAAAAGATACATGATTTATTTTCGTAGCAATGGTGAAAAATTCGTGAAAGAACAGGGAAGTCAATCACCATATCTTTTCTACATTGTATCTAATACTAAAGAAAACAAATTTTGCTTGCCAGAGTAAATTCCTGTTCATAAAAACTAAACAAAAAACATTTCTTCTTAGCAGCATTGCAAAAGTTCTTAATGCACAGGAGAGCAGATAAATGTCTTTTACGTACTCGCTTTTCTGGAACTAAAATAAACTAAGTTTGCGTGTCATCGACATGTCATGAAATCATCTTCCAGAGGACACGATGGAGCGAGCCAGTAATGAGGAAGTGACCTGGCTTGTCGATCGCTCAGGGAGGCAGGTGAGCCAGGCTGAGATCACCATGGCAACACAGACTCAACACAGCACACACACACACACACACACACACACACACACACACACACACACACACACACACACACACACTCTCTCTCTCTCTCTCTCTCTCTCTCTTGTTATCTTTTGTTGGTAGTGTGACTGACTTAGGCTCTTGGCTGCAGCAGGTCACTTGAGTTGTCTTGTGAAGTAATAGGAAAAAAAAAGTGTGGTGGGAGGCTATCTCTGGAGAAAGCGCATACCTATAATTATCAGTATGGACATAGGGGAGTCTGACGCTACAGCAGCAGCTCTCTCTCTCTCTCTCTCTCTCTCTCTCTCTCTCTCTCTCTCTCTCTCTCTCTCTCCGCTCGTTCAGTCTCATATAATTAAGTTTTTTTTTTTTATGTAAGAGGGAGAACTGCCAAGGACAAATATATATATATATATATATATATATATATATATATATATATATATATATATATATATATATATATATATATATATATATATATATATATATATATATATATACACACATTAGAAAAAAGGCCCACTGGAATTGCAGTCTCCAAAAAAGATCGAAAGAATTAGTTAAGAGCCTGGAACAAATGTCTTGACACTTCTCTCTTAATTAAAAGAAGTTAAGTCGTTGTAATTTCAGTATCCTTCTAGTTTTCCATCTCGAATGTTAAAAAAAAAAAAAAAAAATCGTCATATTTGTAAGATAACCTTGACTTGATTGTTGGTTCAGTCAGACACTGAACGGCCTCGAAGCAAAGGACCGAAGCCGTGGAACTCATCGAGCCAGCCAGCCACCGAAAGGCTGCCGCTTGTGCTGAGTGGTGCTGATACTTTTTTGATAGAGTGCTTTCTAGAATTTGTCTTCAGGATGAACCAGGGTCGCCGAAGGCCTGTGTGAAGTTAGTGTCCATCCCTACAGCGTGTAAAGTTGGTGAGTAGTGAGTGTGTGGTCAGGTGTTGCTGGTGTGAGGGCAAAACATCTGTTGTGTCGCTGCTCCTGACGCCGTCTGCCCGCTAGGAAGTTCTCGTTCCGTCATTTTTATTTGATCTATTTCATGTCATTATAAGATTTTACAATATCTGAAAATGTGAAATGTGTTGGAAATAAGAAGATGTAAAGCTTAGGGATATGGGAAATATATTACCGGATGTGGCGGCGGCGGTAGCAACGGCGGGCTGCTAATGTGGCGCACGCCCAGTACCACCAGCGTCCCAGTTATCACAGCACCGGTATATTGCAGATACTTCCAGAATCCTTTGCCTGGAAAGTGCAGGCCGGATACTGATTTCTGTAAATAGAATGGTACGCGAATCTTTACTTTCTTCCATCTCTGTTTTCCCTTTGAGTCATAACAAGCGGGCAGTAGTCACCTGCCGAAACGGTAATTACTCTTTGTGAGATGCAAAGCGCTGGTTCAGGGGATAGGGGATGCTGTGAACTTGTCATGAAACACTGAACATTTTCCTTTGTGTCTCACAACACAAGAGAGTAGTCACAGCTGGGGGCAGTCACAATCTACTTTCTTATGGCAATTCTCTTCTTTTTTTTTTTTTTTTTTTACTACTTATTGTTTAATTTAATCAATGATTTTTCTGGAGACACAAGTGTGAACTGATTGCTGTTCAACATCATATCCGTTGCAAATGGAAAGTTTTCAAGTCGTGACTCCTTTCAACTTGTGCCTGCCTCTCATCACCAACAGCCTTGGGGGACCTGTGGGAAATCGGCGTTTTTGGTAAGGGAGCATTACATCGAGGTTATGATGTTGATTTAGTTAGTGGCCCTTGTAAGGGATTCCAGGGGGCCATAGTTTCCACCCACGGCTAGGTAGTTATAATGCTGGGTTTAGTAAGTAAGTAACCCTTGACAGTTGGCAGCGCTGCTCACCAATAACACAGTAACGCTTGTGGCAGCCGCCGCCGCCGCCGCCATGAAAGGTATAATTTAATTTTTTTTTCATATTTTCGATGTGATTTTGTTGATTTACGACCTTTTGCAGCGCTCATGTCTCAATTTAATGTTCCCCCTCACCAAGTCGGTTTTCCCACAGGTCCCCCAAGGGCACTGGGGATGAGAGGTACAGGCATAAGTTGAAAAGAGTCATAACTTGAAAACTGTCCATTTGCGACGAAAATGATTAAGAGCATCAATCAGTTCACTACATGTCTCACCAGAAAGAACATGAATCACACGCAGAAAACTGTTGGTTGGGTGAAACTATAAATAGGCCCCTCTTTTAATCTCATTTTTGTTGCCCTCGGCCTGTTCCCCTATACTTAAAAAAAAAAAAAAAAAAACCATATACATATCAAAAGAAAAGAGTAAATGGTAGGGTATTTATTAATCACTCGGCTCTATATCCTTTTAATCGGCTTTTAACCTTCATGTTATTGAGGACTTGATGGGAAGGCTAGTTTTTTGGGGCAGGGAAGGCTAAAATAGGATTAAATACACCTTTCAGCGCCAGAAATAGGTAGCGGCCTGCTGGTAGTGGTGTGAAGGTCGCTGTTTATGCTCTTGCTGCTGCAGTATTGCCAACAACACAAAAGCTGTAGCTGATCTCACTCCAGCAGAAGAAATAGCACTTTTCCTAGCATGAGTCAGCATTATGTGTTCCTGCGCAGATAAGGGTGACGGAAAGATGTATCTTTGAGATGTCTCCTTGTATAGTTGTCTAACTCAGATGCTTATGTTAGTCTGCAAGAGGCAACACACACTCACAGAGAGAGAGAGAGAGAGAGAGAGAGAGAGAGAGAGAGAGAGAGAGAGAGAGTGTGCGTGTGCGTGAGTGAGTGAGTGAGAGTGAGTTTAACCCCTTCGCGCCGGATGTTAAAAAAGCCCGCCTGTATGATATACGGGTGGTAGTGCCGCGCGCCCGAGCGCGGGAAACTCTTGCAAACTTGTCATACTTGTCGTCTTTGTGTATTATGCTGCTATTTTTTAGTTACTATATCGCCTTCGAAGAGGAAAGTGGATGCTTCTCTCTTCGGAGAGAGAGAGAGAGAGAGAGAGAGAGAGAGAGAGAGAGAGAGAGAGAGAGAGAGAGAGAGAGAGAGAATTTGCTAATATTTTAATCACAAGCGAGACGCATGTAGCTTATCTTTCGAGAGGAAGAGGGGAGGGAGGGAGGGAGAGGAAACGAGGGAGAGAGAGAGAGAGAGAGAGAGAGAGAGAGAGAGAGAGAGAGAGAGAGAGAGAGAGAGAGAGAGAGAGAGAGAGAGAGAGAGAGAGAGAGAGAGAGAGAGAGAGAGAGAGAGAGAAAATTTGTTATTTTGTTTTTGTGTGTGTGTGTGTGTGTGTGTGTGTGTGTGTGTGTGTGTGTGTGTGTGTGTGTGTGTGTGTGTGTGTGTTTTCACGAATGTTACAAGGCAGGACGCATGTAACTTATCTTTCGAGAGAGAGAGAGAGAGAGAGAGAGAGAGAGAGAGAGAGAGAGAGAGAGAGAGAGAGAGAGATGGGAACAGTCTATGGCTCTATGCCATTGGGTAATTTTAGACACAAGGCGGGACGCATGTAGCTTATCTTTTGTGATTGGTGGAGACAAGGATGGTGGGAGGAGCACTAGGATTTCAAGGACAGCATACGGCGTGTGTAGTTGGTATCCAACACATTGTACGGGACAATTGAACTGAAGAAAGCTCAGAAAAGAAATATGACGCCTACGTAGGCGTCACCGTATATGCTACTGGGGCTTCATGACGCCTACATAGGCGTCACCGTATTGAAGGGGTTAATGCTGGACTCACACATACACGATCGTGGTGCCCCGACAGGCACGATGGCTGAAATTTGGCATCGGGGGACTATCGGGGCATCAATCGTGCGCGATCGGGGTGTTGCGGGGGTCATCGGGCAACATACGGCGCATGCGGGCGTTGCGGGGGATGTCCTGGCATCGGGGCAAAAATTTTTAACCTGTTCAAAATTGTCGGCCGACTGGCCGACAAATGTCAAACAGCGTAGCTATTGGGGAATATCGGGGCGAATAGTACGGGGCTATCGTTGCACCATCGCCCCCTTGCAGGCCGCGAGGGGCGGCAGGGGCGGCGGGAATTGTGATGACATATGTTGAGGGCAGCACCGGCGCTCCCGCCACACGTCACAGGCGACACGTTCACGCCAGTTGGCTCTCTCACCCCGCTCTACTACCATGTCACAGGCCAAAAAAAATGGCAAGAGAAGGAGGAAGCAGCCTTCAAGCCCCACACCTGACCCTTCCAACCCTGAAGAGGAAGTGCCCACACTGCACCTGGAGGAGTGTGAGGTGGTAACCCAGGACAGCTGTGATGAAAGTAGTGCCAGTGCAGTAGAGGACAGTGACGTGGATAGTTTGGTGCCGACCCAGGAATCCCAGCCCCTGCCTTTACCTCCCCGGAAGAGGAAAGAAAATACATACTGTAGGGATTTGTAGGAGTCCCCTGTGGCAAGGTAACGCAGGGTGATGGCAACTCGTGTGCTAGGGTCGATGGGTTTCCGCCATCTACTAGTCTTCCTCTCGATGATTGGGGTCACGGCCTCGACGATGCGGGCAAAGAGCTCCCTGTCCATCCTGGTGTACAGGTCTGGGTTTTCCTTATATAATTCGTCCATGAGGGTGTCGTAGTGTCCATACCTCAGTCTTTTCTGGAGGTAGGGCCACACCCAGGCCCTTCTCTTCCGTTTTGGTTTGGGCTCTGGTAGTACAAACTGGTCGACGACAAGAGCCCTCAATAAGTGGTATCTCATACCACATATCCCCAGCATAATTAGTTCCTTCGTGGAACTGTCCATGCTTGTGGTGGTGTTGAGTCACTGGTGATGTGGCACTGTTGAGGGCTGGTGCTGGAGTGTTTACCTTTTTTTTTTTTTTTTTTTTTTAAAGGGGGGTGAAGAAAAGACATATAGCTAAAGAGAAAGTGGTGGGAAGAGAAGGGGTGAAATAAAGAGTGAGAAAGACAGTTTGTGGGCTTACCACATTGCTCTTTTTTAACGTTTATTTCATACAATTTTTATTGTGTTTTGTAATATATGTAATTGTAATGCAACCTCACATCACTTCTATACATAATTGATTCTGCTGAAGTCACAACTGTCCTGCCAGAACCACAACTTTCCCTAGAACGCAGACTCTTGGGATTATATCCTGCTACAATATGTCTTATTGTATTGAGAGAGAGAGAGAGAGAGAGAGAGAGAGAGAGAGAGAGAGAGAGAGAGAGAGAGAGAGAGAGAGAGAGAGAGAGAGAGAGAGAGAGAGAGAGAGAGAGAGAGAGAGAGTGTGTGTGTGTGTGTGTGTGTACGTGGGTACTCCCCCTGGTACAGAAACGACCGCCAGGGGAGACAAGGAGGTGGTGTTGCTCTGTGCCTCAAGGAAGGAGTGCAAGCCCAGAGACTGGAAATAGAGTTACCGCCCACGATAGAGGCAATGTTTCTCAGGGTAGCACTGGCTGATGGCACCGCCCTCCTTCTCTGCGTTATGTATAGACCCCCAAGGCAGGGACCTGCCCCCTCCACTTTCTGACAGAGACACTGGACGTCCTGCTGACACGTCACCGCTGCAGGAATGTCTTGATTGTTGGGGACTTAAATCACCACCACGAGGAAGCTGCCTATGGAAATCTCCTGACGGTACAGGGCCTTACGGACCTTGTTACCTTCCCAACCCACGAGCGTGGGGGGACGCTGGATCCCGTCATCACCGACCTGAGAGAGGGAACAGCCACTTGCCATCAGCTCGAACCAGTGGGAAGCTCGGATCACCACGCCATCCTGACCCGGGTAGATGTGGGAGTTGCACGGGATGAGGCCAGCTCTCGTACCATCTGGCAGTGGGATAGA
Source organism: Portunus trituberculatus (assembly GCF_017591435.1). NCBI lineage: Eukaryota > Metazoa > Arthropoda > Malacostraca > Decapoda > Portunidae > Portunus > Portunus trituberculatus. The sequence continues at coordinate 933,400 of NW_025541370.1, forward strand.
GCAGACTGGTGCTCCCTCAAGAGTGACCTGCAACAAACAGACTGGCAAGCCCTACTGTCGGGAAGAGCTGATGCTATGGTGACAGCCTTTACCGAGCGCCTCAAAACACTGCAGCAGCAACACGTCCCTCACCGCCAGTACACCTCCAAGCCAACCGACCAGCCATGGTTTGGTTACCGCTGTCGATGCGCTGCAGAGAGGAAGTACTCCGCATGGCTACGACTCAAGAGGAACCCGACCAGCCGCAACAAAGCCAGGCATCGTGCGGCTTGTAAGAGTATGGTGGCCACATGTAAGTGGGCACAACAGAGGTGGGAGAGGGACCTCAAATCTAAGCTCTGTGGCCCAGGGGTTGGGAGCAAGACTTGGTGGGCCCTTGTCAAGGAGAGGCAAGGAGGCAGCCACCATGAAACTATCCCTCCCCTCACCAAGCAGGACGGCACCACAGCCACCAGCAGCAAGGAGAAGGCAAAACTCCTGGCTGACCTCTTCTCGACTAAAATGTCCGTCCCTGACCCAAATCGATCTCCTCCACAGATGGAACAGGAGTGTGACCAGGCATTGACAGAGGTGATGGTGACTCAGGAGCAAGTGGAACGCCTTCTGAGAGCAGTAGATGTCAGGAAAGCCACTGGTCCGGACGACATCAGCCCACAAGTCCTGCGCCACTGCTCAGAAGAACTGGCATCGCCACTTACAAAAATATTTACTGCCTGTGCCAGGGAAAAAACATGGCCTGCCATGTGGAAAAAGGCTCGTGTGGTGCCGATCCACAAGAAAAAATCAAGATCTGACCCTGCAAATTACAGGCCCATCTCCCTCCTGTCGGTAGTGGGAAAGATATTCGAAAGGATAGTGGTTGAAGCCATCAACAGCCACCTCCAGGAGCACTCCCTTCTATCTGACCAGCAGTATGGGTTCAGATCCGGCCGCTCCACATCAGACCTTCTGATGCTCTTAACCAGGGATTGGCAGGACTCCCTGGACAATGGCCTGGACACCCTTGTAGTCGCCCTCGACATAGCAGGAGCCTTTGATCGGGTATGGCATGCAGGCCTGCTTGAAAAGCTTCGTGCCAAAGGCATACAAGGCCACCTGCTAATGTTGATGAGCGACTATCTACAAGGAAGAACCCTACATGTCGTCGTCAACGGGCAGCAGTCAGGGGACCTTCCAGTGGGAGCCTCAGTCCCTCAGGGATCTGTGCTGGGACCGGTCCTCTGGAACCTGTATATTGACGACCTTCTCAGGAGCCTGCCAGCAATCTCCGCATATGCTGATGACTGCACGCTGTCCATCTCCTACCCTCGCCAGAATTGTTGTCACGCCATCGATGACGTCAACCGACAACTCGGCGTGATACAAGAGTGGGGAAAGCGCTGGCAGGTGCAGTTCGCCCCTGAGAAGACACAGGCAATGGTGATCTCTCGGTCTCTAGCAGCCAGGCAGGAGGTTGAAGGAAAGGTGATGTTTGGCTCCATCACCCTCCCACTCCAGGAATATATCAAAGTTCTTGGAGTGGACCTAGACCGAGAGCTCCGATTTGACCGCCACCTCAAGCACGTTGCCCACCAAGCCTCTCTCCGGGTCTCTGCCTTACGAAGGGTAGCTGGATTACTGGACAAACGTGGAATCCAACTGCTGTACAAGGCCCAGATAAGACCCTACCTGGAGTATGGGGTCCTGACCTGGATATCCAGCGCGGCTACACACCTGCAACGGCTGGATAAGATCGAGCGACGTGTGCAGCGGCTGTTGGAGGATACACCCCCGCCGCCACCACAACAGGAAGAGAGATCCCTGGACACGCTGGAACATCGTCGTGACGTCGCAGCACTGGTGGTGTTCCACAAGGCCCAGGTGCAAGGCGTACCTCACCTGGCAAGACTACAGCTCCCCCCGCGAGTGGCTCAAAGAGATACGAGAACGGTACTCTCCAGCCACGAGCAAGTGGGGGTGCCAAGGTCTCGCGCCAGCCAGCACCAGAGGACCTTCATCTCCAGAGTGGCTCGCTTGTGGAACAAGTTCATTACAATAGTGCCAGCAGTGAGTGAAATGACAACCCAGCAGGTAAAAACTGCTGCTCACAGGTGGCGAGGAACATGCCCCACACCAATGGTGCTGTTAACTAATTAGTGAACAGACAAATAGTGCACTTAAGGCTTTTGAAATAGTGCCACGAGGAAAAGTGGTACTTTAAGCCATTAGGTTAAAGACTACAGTGATGGTATTTATATACACTTTAATTTATTACCATGTATGTATATATGTATGTAATACCATGCGCGAAAACCTTATGTAAAGTTTAAATAAAAAAAAAGAGAGAGAGAGAGAGAGAGAGAGAGAGAGAGAGAGCAATTCTGTGTCTTCAGGTAATCTCCAAGAGAAACACAACTAAAGCCTAATTATTAAAAAGACTGTACAGGACTGTAAGTACATACAGTTTTGTGTGAACTTAGTGTGAGAAATTATTTGTGGTCTGTAGGTTATGTAGCAAACCTAAAAAACACGGCAACTCGCCCACATGGGATTTGCAACATATGTACATGAATTTATCGAAGTCCATCTGTTTTGGCGGTCCTCGCTTCCTGGGTCCTGGTCCTGAGTCCTGGTCCTGGGTCCTAGGTCCTGGGGCCTGGTCCTGGTTCCTGGTCCTGGTCTGGGATCTGGAAAGACTAAAAAGAAAGATTACTCCAGTCAAATAATGGCCATCACCTCACTAGCCTTGGGGAACCATTTGTGTGTCTTAGGGTGTTGTGTGATGTGTGTTATAATGATCTGGCTCAGTACATTTTACTTTTTTCCCATATATTTCTTGCTTTATAATATATTGAGATATTTAATGGTGTTATATTATATTTTATGTGAAGATTCTGATTGGTTAGATTTTCTTCTTCATTATGATTTATAAATCGCAATACTTAATTGAGAACTCTTTGCATTTCTCTTTTATTTGTTTACGAGACTGTGCACAATGGGATGGGGGGTATTTAAGAATAGGTATTAACTGAGTTTTTACTAGTAATGATTTTAATTTGGGTGTTAAGTTTGTAAATCTTCTTAATTTGCTAAGGACTGCATTTCCTTTGTTTTTTAAATCAATACAGCGTCCTCTCAGTCCAGTGTGCTGAACCTTCAACCCCAAAAACTTTCCATTTTTGCTTGTATTTATTTCCCTGTTATTTACTAATATCGGTTTTGTTTTATACTGGGCAATTGGGATTGTTTTAAATTTATCCTCATTTGTTTTTATTTTCTACATTTTTTCATATTTGTTAATTATATTTATCTTTCTTTCCACCTTTAATTTACCTGGTGTTGTGGTGGGCTGCCTATATATATATATATATATATATATATATATATATATATATATATATATATATATATATATATATATATATATATATATATATATATATATATATATATATATATATATATATATATATATATATCGTGGCATGCATCGGGGCTGTCGCTCCGACATACCCGTACCATCGCTTCTTTCGCCCCGAATGCAACGATGATACGCCCTTGTCGGGCCATATGGGGCGATATGAGGCGATGCAATTTGCAAATGAGGGTGTTGTCGGGGGTTCGTCGGGGGTTCATCGCCCCTGTCGCGCCGAAACGAACGTATTATCATTTCATGTCGGGGCGACAGTGCTACGTTAGGTGCGACACCACCCCGATCGCTCCCCTGATATGCCCGATAATTGTGTCTTTCCCGGCTCTCGGCCCTGTCCTGTATGATCGGGAGCAATCGTGCACTTTTTAGCCCCGATTCCAATCGTGCCTGTCGGGGCACCACAATCGTGTATGTGCGAGTCCAGCATAAGACGGGGACGATTCAAATTAAGATGTGGTTGTCTCGTTCAACAAAAGTACAAGTCGGCTAATAGGTATGAGGTGAGGGTTAAGACGGTAACGTGTCTTTATTTATTAATCACTTGGTTGAGTGTAGATCTGCCAAAGCGTAAAATGTAGAGGTTGAAGGTAAGTCGCAGTAAAATCACCATTTTCTATTTAAACTCATGTTAAACTCTTGTGACGTTTCGGGACAAACGTAATCCCATCCTCAGACAACACTGAAACACGTGCAGAGAGTGAGTGAGGGGAGTTGTACGCCCTCCAAAGATCCCAGGACAGGACAGGATCCTGGGATCTTTGCACGTGTTTCAGCGCTGTCTTGAGGATAGGATTACATTTGTCCTGAAACATCATAAGAGTTTAACAAGAGTTTAAATAAAAAAAATATTTTACTCTGACTTTTCTTCAATGTTTATTTATCTATTTAGCTTTACTCAACGTTTCTTGGGTAATAAACCTCTGATTTTCGTTTTGTTCACTGGTTTGTTCATGAGTGTTTCCCTCTCGTCCATATCCTGCCATCGATACGCCAGTGCCACCCTTAAAGCGGCTATCACACTGGAGCCTGTGTCCTCCGACAATCGGCTGTCGATCTTCCGTGACAGGATGGTAGCGTAGACTTGTACCTATCACACACACACGGCCTTCACCGTCCGATACCGTCGTCTTTCCTCTTGTAAACAACAACAATGGCCAACGTTTTCTCCAGTGATGGACTGTTTTCAAGTGATGCTGGTGATGCACTCTTACTTATTCACCTTGTGAGGCAATCAAGAAAGAAAAGGCGGTTGTGGAGGAGAGAGTGGCTGGCACGGCGGGCAGAGTTAAGTGTGGCAAATAGACTGGTTAATGAACTTGGTTTGGAGAACCAAGAAGGGTACAGGCAGTGGATGCGACTCACCAAGCAGCAGTTTGATGAAGTCTTAAGGTTGATTGCAACCAAGATCACCAAGCAAACCACAAGAATGAGGGAAGCAGTCCCAACTCCCATGAGGCTGATGATCACTACAATTACCCAAAGGGTATATTTCAAACACCCCTGGCAGCGTTACTATAATTTTACTTGTATATCCTTCATGCATAGGCAACAAACATATATCTAGTAGTTTTCCCATGATACAAGGTCCAGCTTTGTAAATATCAGCTTGATATTATAAAATAAGAGCAAAAACACAAGCTCCATTTTGGTACCTTACCTCCGACTGACGAAGGAAATCCAACTATTGTGGGTACGAGCTTGCAGGAAGGAAGAATACAGGAAGGCCGGCGGTGGCGTCCGCTTTGCAGGAAGGTCAGCGCCTCAGCGGTAAAAGTGCTAGTGTGATAGCCGCTTAAGGTGTCACTTCCGGTTGACAGTTGCCCGTTCACTCATAGTACAGCCACCAGTCCATTGTCAAATTATACTTTCTTTTCATCTTTATAGGTTTAGTTTACTCAGTGAGTGATTCTACTTATTCACTCTCTACTCCAAGCCTTACTTGTTGGGAGGGGATGAATAATTTCAGCAAGCGTTATTTTCCTTGGTTTGCGTCACCTTCTATCATTCCTTGTTTTTGTTTATCTACTGTATTGGTTTTGCTAACTCTCAATATGCCTCAGACTAATTATTGAAGAAAATTAAGCAAATCACAGAAAATTAAGCAAATCGCAAGCATTATTTTTCTTTTCAGTATCGTTTTTTTTTTTTTTTTTTAACTGGAATGAGGTGAGGAGCCGACCCACGAGGGAGCCAGAACGTCACTGAGTGAGTAGTGTTGACTTGTTGCACTATTGGCAAATATCTAACTAACTTGGTATGAGAAAAGCATAAAAAAGACTAAAATCTGGTTGAATATTTTAATACCACTGGAAAGCGATTATCTTTAGGTAGAGAGAAAAAAAATAAAAAATGTGTTTCCATTAGCAAGACTAATACCAAGTTAGAGTTTTGTCAGTCTTAACGGAAGTAGTGTCATTTTTCCAAAATGCTAACCTGTGATAGCTAAGTTTTGGCTACCTCTCAAACTGGTAATTATTTTTGATCATATGTTGTCGTCCTGTGCATCACCTCGTCCTCACCTTGCAGGGAAGAGTACCGAGTTGTGAGTAACCGTGTATAAAAGTCCCTAAGCCAGATGAGAAGTTGGTGCTCTCTCTCTCTCTTTCTCTCTCTCTCTCTCTCTCTCTCTCTCTCTCTCTCTCTCTCTCTCTCTCTCTCTCTCTCTCTCTCTCTCTTTTGCAATGATTCCGCTCGTTCAGTCTTATTTAGTTTAGCAGTACTTTCTGTATTCTTCAAGTTCTCCACCTCAACTGTATAAAAAGAAAAGAAGAAAATCTACTATCAACGACTTGGATAGTGGAATTAATAGTGATATCAGTAAATTTGCGGACGACACAAAGATAAGTAGATTAATTAGGTCCGATTCGATGCCAAGGCTTTGCAGGCAGACTTGGATAGGATGAAAGAATGGACAGATAGATGACAATTAACAAGTGCAGGGTACTGAGCGTAGGTAGAGATAATCCAAGCAATACGTACACGATAGTTAATGTGGCACTAGGAAGTTCCAAGTATGAGAAAGATTTAGGACTCATGAGTTAGCTCTGATTTCGGTACAAGGAAGCAATGTATTGAGTCCAAGAATAAGGCGAATAGAGTATTAAGTTTAATTTTTAGAAGCGTTAAAAGCAGGAGTCCTGAAGTAATATTAAATTATACTTGGCGCTGGTCAGCCCACATCTTGACTATGCGGTACTATTATGTGGTTCCCACATTTCAAGAAGGACATAGCTCTGTTGGAGTCAGTGCAAAGGAGGATGACTAAAAAGATACAGGGAATGAGGGATATTCCCTATGAAGAGAGACTGAAAAAAAATAATCTGCATTCCTTATAGAGATGTAGGATAAGAGGAGGCCTGATAGAAGTATTTAAGTGGTATAAGGGTTTTAACAGAGGGGACATGAATATAGTTCTTAGGATCAGTAGCGGTGGGGACCAGAAATAATGGGTTTAAACTTGAACAATTCAGGTTTAGAAAAATGAGAAGAAACTGGTTTTCAAACTTGAGGCGCGTTTTTGATAGTCCACGCTTAAGGCAGCCTTAAGCCTGGCTTAAGGCTGACGTCATTTTGTGTTCTTTCATGTCCCCAAACTTGAGCCAGAGCGTAGCCCGCCTTAAGGCAGGGCCGGCCAAACTCAAGCCAGCTGCAGAGCAGGCTCGACTTTCCGCTAGCCAGTTGTGACGTCACATGTAAATAAACAAATGATAAGACATGACGAATGAATGTTCCATTAGCTGCTGTTGATAGTTCTGCACCAAACTGAATGCTGTTTCAGTATCTTCTGGTATCTCTGGCAAGTCTGGAAACATGATGGACTGGACTGTTGATGCAGGGAGGAAAGATAGCAACTAGGATGATACCAGCTTTGAAGCGCCTGGAGTATAGAGATAGATTAAAGGCATTAAACATGTTTTCATTTGAGAGGAGATGTATAAGAGGGGATATTTAAAATGTTCTCAGATACAAACTACATAGATGTGAGATCTTTCTTTACCTTAGAGGAGGAAGTAGGACTAGAAATCATGGCAGGAAGATTAGAAAGCAAGGCTGCAGGTTAGATATAAGAAAATATTTCTTTAGTCATAGGGTGGTAGACTTCTGGAATGCATTGCCAGAGACGGTTGTAAATAGCACTAGTTTGACAATGTTTAAAAACAGATTAGATAAGCACTTAAATTTATTAGATTTATAATTATGTATAGCGCTGCATGATAGTTTTTATAAGAAATTTACTATAGTTAAACAAGACATGATCCCCATGTATGGGGACCACAAATTGTAGAGGATTTCGCTGCAGGACTTACCCTGTTAATGGGCCAAATATTTAGAATTAGTATATAATGTATTGTGTACTTGTAAGTGTAACTTTAAGTACTGATGACGAGGTCGCTGTGCGACTGATACAGGATAACCTAGATGGGCCCTGGTGGCCCTTTGCTATCCTATTATTTATGTTATGTTATGTTATGTTATGGAGGAAAGATAAGTTACAAAGCTGCAGCATATCTTGCACTTCCTGTTCGTCTGCCATCTTTATTGTTGTCATCTGTCAGCTGGTGACTGGTCACGTGATCGAAGGTCTAGCAGGCCCGTTTTCCATTGTCCCAGGTTTTGCTTAATATTAAGGCGAGGTCTAGCCGTAGGGGCATTAAAAAACGCAGCTTTAGTGATTGATGAGTGGAACGGTCTCAGTGGTCATGTAGTCAGGGCTGAGTCAATAGGAAGCTTTAAAAGATTAGATTAGTATCATTAGTTCATGGATGGAAAGATAGATGGAATAGGTAGCTTAAGCACACTGGGTCTGCCTCGTCCTGGCGGCCTCTTGCAGCTTCCCTCTTTTCTTATGTTCTTATATAAAAGAAAGCATCACAAAATAATGTAAGATAATGTTGACAAGATTGTGACTTTACTCAGACATCGAACGGCCTCGAAGCAAAGGACCGAAGCTGTGCGACTCACACGAGCCAGCCAGCCTGCCAGCCACCCACCGCATGGCCATTTGCCAGTACTGCTGTGAAGTGCTGTCGCTTGTGCTGAGTGGTGCTGGAATATTCGATAGCGTACTTTCCAAAATACGCATTTGCCTTCAAGAAGAGCCAGGGTCGCCGAAGGCCTGTGTAAAGCTAGTGTCCATCCTTCCAGTGTGCAAGGTTGGTGTGTAGTACGTGTGTGGTTAGGTGCTGCGGGTGTGAGGGCAAACTTCTGTTCACTGCTCCCACTGACGCCGCCCGCCAGTCAGAAAGTTCTCGCTTCATCATTTCTATTTGATCTATTTCATGCTATTATAAGGTTTTACATTATCGGAAACTCACAATTATTATCAACAAAAGTAAAATGTGTTGGAAAAGGAAGATGTAAAGCTTGGCGACACGGGAAACCAGGTAAATGAATTAGTGGATGTGGTGACGGCGGTGGCCACGGTGGGCTGCGTCCGCTCAGCGTCAGGCCTCTGCATCCCAGGTATCGCGGCACCGCCGCCTGAGTGCCTGACAACTCCCTGGCGTATTGCAGGTGCTTCCACAATCCTTTGCCTGGAAAGTGCAGGCCGGATACTAATTTTTATTAATGAAATCTTACTTTAATCTTCACTTTGTTTCGTCTCATCAATTTTCCGTCTGAGTCATAATAGCTCACAGCAACGCTCGTGCCACCGCCGCCGTCGCCACCGTCATCAAATGTGTAATGCTCTCTCTCTCTCTCTCTCTCTCTCTCTCTCTCTCTCTCTCTCATTGAGACTGGGAGGGTTATGTTTGCCATTTTCTTGCCAATGTCAAACTTCTTTATACTCCGGAAAATAGTCCATTATTATGTGTAAAACATTTGATCATTCCTCAATAGGATCTGTGAGATCAACATTTATGTTTAGGTTGAGTCTCTACATAAACACAGAATATTATAGTTTTCATCTTTTATCACTTAAGCTCACATGTTTTGCTTAATTAATCCTTCAGTTTTAATAAGTCATGTTTATTTTTCCTTTTCCACTTGTTACTATCTTCTCTCATTCTTTTGGATTTTTTTGACAGACTTGGGACTACTATTTATACCATTTAGAACATCCTCATCCTACTGCTTCTAAAGTTTCTCCTTTATTTATTATTATTTTTTTATGTCCTGCTTTACTAGAGAAGTCTGTTTTGAATTTTGGTTTCCTAGACACTTCAACAGCTACTCGTTTTTTTTTTTTTTTTGGCTTTATTTCAGAATCCCTTCACTCTACTGGTTTTCAATTTCACAAACGGTGCTGGTGGTTATGGTGGTGGTGGTGGTCCATCCTCCCTTCCTTATTCACTCCTTTGTATCCTGTCACAAGTCCCAGGTCCTTGTGTTTCTTCTTTCATCTCCATAATCACTCCACTCCCTTCTTTATGAGTTCCTCACATACCATACCTTGATCATCTCTCTTATTCTCATTTTATGTAGTCCTTCTTGACTCAGTAACTCGGTACAACACCAAATTTGTTGCTCTTTCCTTCCTATCGTCCTCTTCTAGTGCTCTAATCACTTCCACCTTCACCTCCTGCATAATTTTCCTCCCATTTCTTTCAAATTTCTTGTTCTCATTCCTCCATTATATAAGCTCAACATTACAATGTGCATGGTTTCTGTTGTCATTTCCTTTCATTATATTTCCAGGCAATCCTTCTTACTGTATAACTTCTTATTGTTCTCCAAGCCTCTTACTATCTCATATTTCTCCCTCAGTAACTCTATCATTTTTCGTTTGCAGTTCTTCCACTAGCTGACACAAGTACTGATGCATCAACCATGGCAGTATCACACCTGGCATTGTTCCCACTTTCCACTTATGATTATTGTTTACTTTAAACTTGCACCTTTCACAAGATCCATCATTATCTGCCTGTTTCCTCTACCTTTACATCCTCCTCCAGTTTATTTATTCTCTCACTCCCTTTCTGATTTTTTTGCCTCTCCAGCAGGTTGATCGGTTCCTTGAAGTGTTCAATAACCTCCCTCCATCAACAATCAATACTCTTTGCTACCCAGCCATGTGTCTAATACAATATTCCTTTTGTGGTAGTGGTGGTGGTGGTGGTGATGGTGATGGGGTTCCATTATGTACTGTGTGAGGGAATGCCAAGTAACTAGTAATTCAGAGTTAGAACCTCTCTGTGCCAATAATAGTGCCCATCAAGGTGAACCTAGCTCCCACTGCCACTTCTGGTGAACCATGTTTTTGAAACTATAGGCTCCACTACGTTAGCAAATGTACAATTCAGTGGACAAAATTAATAAAATCAACTCATGGTATATTATTACTGAAAGACTTTAGAGATTTGGAAACCATGTATACTGTCAGACCTTACTGTGAATCTTTACAACCAGCTATGCTTTAGTACCTATTGTGGGCCATGAAACTTGTGCTTTCCAGCAGGACCTGACAATGTTGTATTTACCTAGTTGTAACTATTGTACAGAGCTCATAGTGTCCTGTGTCCATGTCTCCTATTATCTAATTTTTCTTTAAAGCTATGCACATTATGTATTGTAACAACTTCATCATTCAATGCATTCCACTTTTCCACCATTCTATGTGGAAAACTGCATTTTCCAATATCCTTCACACACTTCCTCTTCCTAATCTTCTTTGCATGATCTCTTGTCCTTCCAGTTTCTTCTGTCACAAGCACCAAGTCTTGCTTGTTTATCTTTTCAATGCCATTAACAATTTTATACAATGTTATTGGGTCTCCTCTTTCTTTTCTATCTTGTAAGGTTGGCAGTCCCATTTCCTTCAGCCTTTCTTCATATGTTAGGTCCTTTAGTTCCGGCACCATCTTTGTAGCTATCCTCTGGATCTGTTCAAATCTTCTTGTATCCATTTTCAAGCTCAGTGACCACACCACAGCTACATATTGCAGCTTTGGACATATCATGCTCGTATTAATTTTTTTCATCATATCCTTGTCTAAGTACTGAAATACCATCTTATTATTAGTCAACATTTTATGCATTGATTCAAGTATTTTACTTTGTGTTTTCAGGGCTCAGAGTTTCTTGTATAACCAATCCCAGACCTTTTTCTTCTTTAGTCTTCATTATTTGTTCCTCTCTCATCAAGTAGTTCCATACTGGTCTTCTCTTACTCTTTCCTAATTCTATTATTTGACATTTCTTGGTAGCTACTGAACTTCCACTTCATACTCCACTCATAAATTTTGTCTGTTTCTTCCTGCAGCAGCAAACAGTCTTCTTAGGTCTTGATTACTCTTAGCAATTTTTGCATCATCATCAAACAAATTAATATAACTAGTCACTCTATGCTGTATGTCATTTACATATACCTGGAACATAGTGGGGGGCTAACAGTGACCCTTGTGGCACTCCACTTGTCCAGGATGAGTATGTATCTCTCTCTGATCACAGTTCTCATCTCTCCGTCCTTCAAGTAATCCCTTATCCAATCTAACATTACTCCTCTCTGTCCTCCTATGTTTTCCAACTTCCAAAATGGTCTGCTATGAGGGACTTTATCAAAAGCCTTTTTTTTACTTCTAGGTACTACACAGTGTCCACCCATCTGTCTCTTCTCTCTAGTCCTTTTAGCTACTACTCTTGAATAGAAACTTAGTAAATGTGACACACATGATCTTTCTGTTCTGAACCCAATTGTCTGTTCAATATAACTTATTTTTCTTCCAGATATTTAACACATTTTTCTTTTATAACAATTTTTCATACCTTCCACATAACACTTGTAAATGACACTGTTCTGTAATTTAATGGTTCAGTTGACTTTCCTCCTTTGAATATTGGGATTGTGATGGCTTTCTTCCATTCTAGTGGTACTCTCGCTTCCTTTAATGAGCTTGTAACCATTTCCCAAATTGGTTCTGACAATTGATCTTTACATTCCTTTAGTGCCCAGCCTGACACACCATCTGGTCCCATTGCTTTTCTGACATCAAATTGCATGTGTGTAATTCACCACGGTTGTCTACTGGTCACCTGGCCAATCTTCCCCATTATGGAGAGAGCTCAGAGCTCATACTCGTAGAGCAATCTTCAGGGCTAAGACCACAACACACTCCACACATCGGGAAAGTGAGGCCACTACCACTTGAATTACATCCCGTATCTACTTGTAGCTAGGTGAACAGGGGCTACACATTAAGAGGCTTGCCCATTTGCCTTGCCATACCTGGGACTCGAACCCGAATGGTTGTGAGCCGAGTGTGCTAACCACTACACTATGTATGCATGTGTATTTACCTATTTGTGATCTACAAGGGTTGAGCTTGGCTCTTTGTCCTGTCTCTTTGTCCATATTTATCAAGTTTGTCCTTCATTTGACTGACACTCACTGCACAGACCACCTCTCTACTCAGTTTGTTCCATTTGTCAATGCCATAATATGGGAAGCTATACTTCTTGACATCTCCCATGCAACTGTCCTTGTATTTTCTTTGGGTTTCCTCTCAGTTGATTATT
>NW_025541370.1:946767-949267 GCF_017591435.1 Portunus trituberculatus
ACAACACCTTACACTTTTACACTCTTCAAATCAAAATTTAATAATGGCTTCACCACGCCCTGCCTCGGAGTCCCCCTCTGGGGAGGGGACCATAAATGTCCCCAGGTCGGACTGCCCCTCTGCTGTCGACCTTGGGTGTCTTGACACTTCATCTAATACTTTCACTATCAATTTCTGCAACATTCGTGGCCTTCGTTCTAATTTTCAATCTGTGGAACACCACCTCTCCTCTACTAAACCTCATCTTCTCTTCCTAACCGAAACACAGTTGTCTGTGACTACTGACAGCAGCCCCTTTTCTGTTCCCTCCTACTTGCTCTATCCTCATTTTCAATCCAAAGCTGGATGTTGCGCATACGTGCGTAACGACACCACTTGCTCTCGTGCCCACAATCTTGAATCTTCAGAATTTTCTACCATCTGGCTAAGACTTCAATGTCACTCTCTAACTAAATTCATCTGTGCTGTATACCTCTCACCTAATTCCTCTGACTATGTAAAATTCTTTGACTATTTGACTTCCAAGGTGGAGCACATCTTATCTCACTTTCCTTTTGCTGAGATCTCCATTTTAGGGATTTCAATGTTCACCACCAGCTTTGGCTTTCATCTTCTTTCACTGACCAACCTGGTGAACAAACCTTCAACTTTGCTATCCTTCATGACCTAGAGCAGCTAGTGAAGTTCCCTACCCGTATTCCTGACCGCCTTGGAGACACGCCCAACATTCTTGATCTTTTCCTAACCTCCAACCCTTCTGCTTACTCTGTTAAACTTTCCTCTCCGTTGGGCTCCTCCGACCACAATCTAATTTCCGTTACCAGTTCTATCACTCCAGTGCAGCCTCAGGACCCGCCTAAGCGGAGGTGCTTCTGGCATTTTAACTCTGCTAAGTGGGAGGAACTAAGGCAGTACTATTCTGATTTCCTTGGGATGATTATTGTTTTCATGTCAGAGATCCTTCTCTTTGTGCCGAGCGCATAACAGAGGTGATTATCTCTGGCATGGAGCTATACATTCCTCATACTTTCTCTAACCCTAAAGCTAAAAAGCCTTGGTTTAACTCTGCTTGTTCTCGTGCTGTCAATGATAGAGAGGCGGCTCACAAACGGTTCCGTAGCCATCCAACTGCTGAAACTCATGCCCTATATATTTCTGCCCGTAATCATGCCAAATCTATTCTCCAACTTACTAAAACTCTTTCATCAATAGAAAATGTCAAAGTCTTTCCAATTCTAACTCCTCTCGAGATTTCTGGCATCTAGCCAATAATATCTCTAACAACTTTACTTCTTCGTCTTTCCTCCTTTACTTCATCCAGATGGCTCTACAGCTGTCTCTTCTTTTCTAAAGCTGAACTCTTCGCTCAAACCTTTGCTACCAACTCAACTTTGGATGATTCTGGGCATATTCCTCCTACTCCTCCACCCTCTGACTACTTCATCCCTAAAATTAAAATTCTTTATAAAGACGTTTTCCTGGCCCTCTCTGGCCTTGATTCTCGGAAGGCTTACGGTCCGGATGGAGTCCCTCCTGTTGTTCTCAAAACTGTGCTTCCGAACTCGCTCACTGCCTGGTCAAACTCTTTCATCTGTGTCTCTACTTCTATTTATCCTTCTTGCTGGAAGTTTGCTCACATTCAACCTGTCCCTAAAAAGGTGACCACTCCAATCCTTCTAACTACCGCCCTATAGCTTTGATTTCCTGCCTTTCTAAAGCCTTTGAGTCTATCCTTAATAGGAAGATAATGAGGCATCTATCAGCTCACAACCTTCTCTCTGATTGCCAGTATGGTTTCCGTAAAGGCAGATCTACTGGTGATCTTCTTACTTTCCTAACTGAATCTTGGTCATCCTCTTTAGGGACTTCGGTGAAACCTTTGCTGTCGGCCTTGACATATCGAAAGCCTTCGATAGAGTCTGGCACAAATCTTTAATTTCTAAACTACCCTCCTACGGATTCTATCCTTCTCTGTACCTTCATCTCCAGTTTCCTTTCCGATCGTTCTATTGCTGCTGTAGTAGACGGTCACTGTTCTTCCCTAAAACTATCAACAGTGGTGTTCCACAGGGTTCTGTCCTATCACCCACTCTCTTTCTATTATTCATCAATGATCTCCTAAATCTGACTCAATGCCCTATCCACTCCTATGCTGATGATACCACCCTGCATTATTCAACAGCGTTCAACAGACGCCCAACCCAACAACAATTAAATGACTCAAGGCGAGATGCTATAGGACGCCTAACTTCTGATCTTTCACTTGTTTCTGATTGGGGCAGAGAAACCTGGTTTTGTTCAATGCCTCAAAACTCAATTTCTACAACTATCTACTCGACATAACCTTCCAGACAACTATCCTCTCTTCTTCAATAACACTCAACTTCCCTCTCCTCTACATTAAACACACTCGGTCTATCCTTCACTAAAAATCTAAACTGGAAATTTCACATCTCTACTCTTGCTAAATCAGCTTCCAAGAAGTTAGGTGTCCTATGGC
>NW_025541370.1:959267-962959 GCF_017591435.1 Portunus trituberculatus
AGAGAGAGAGAGAGAAAGTGAGAGAAAGAGGGGTGGGTGACGGATTGGAGAGAAAAATGTTTAAGAGAGAATTGAAGAGAGGAAGAGTGAGAGATAAAGTGAGAGAGAAAAGTGAGAGAATGAGGGGTAGGTGACGGATTGGAGAGAAAAATGTTTAGGATAGAGAGAATTGAAGAGAGAAAGGCGTAGGGACATTTAGAGAGAGATAAAGTGAGAGAGAAAAAGTGAGAGAAAGAGGGGAGTGGGTAGGTGACGGATTGGAGAGAAAAAATGTTTAGGATAGAGAGAATTGAAGAGAGAAACGCGTAGGGACATTTAGAGAGAGAAAAAGTGAGAGAGAGAGGGGAGTGGGTAGGTGACGGATTGGAGAGAAAAAAATCAATATCAACAAAATAGCCCAAAATGTCAAGAAAATAGCCCAAACTCGGCCAATCAGCGTGCGTACCTTTGATAGTGACGACATCCGCCTTTACGACAAAGGACACGTCGGTCAAAATTTGCTTAAACACACAATTCTGGGTGGGCAGCGACACCACCCGCGCAACCTTCTCTGAGGCGATCACCACGAACTGCCTCTCAGTCCACGAGTTTGGAGGGGGAGTCTGCGCCCCCTCCGTGTCGCCAGCCCCGCCGCGCCCCGGAATTGGTAGGGGACATCCTTGAGTCTGTCCCGGCGCTCATGCCTGCCTTCGGGGGCGTCCCTGTGGGCGGGAAAGTGGGCAAATGTTGAGATGTGTGTGGGTGAAATCGTGTTTTTTTTCAGGGTGTTTGGTGTCAGTTGGGTTGAGAAAGTTAGAGATAGTGAGAAAGTGAGAGAAGGTAGAGTGAATTGCTTTACATGGTTGGATAGAGCGAGAGTTGCTCTATAATGTGAGAGATTGAGAGAGATAGAGATAGAGCGAGGCGAGAGATATAAAGCGATAAAGTTGAGCGAGAAAGTGGTGGGTGAACATTTTTTGAAGTGTTTGAGTGTGACATGGGTTGAGGAAATTAAAGATAGTGAGAAAATGAGAGGGGCTAGACAAACTCACGTACCACCGAAAGATAGAGAAAGAAACGCTCTATCACATGAACCAAGAAACACACACGTAGATAGAGCGATAACAGAGATACAAGGCGATAAAAATGAGGCAACGATAAAATGGATGACTAATATTTTGTGACATACGTTGAGGAAATTAAAGATAGTGAGAAAATGAGAGAGGCTAGAATAACTTACATTCCACCAAAAGATAGAGAAAGAAACGCTCTATCACATGAACTAAGAAACACACACATAGATAGAGCGATAACAGAGATACAAGGCGATAAAAATGAGGCAACGATAAAATGGATGACTAATATTTTGTGACATACGTTGAGAAATTTAAAGATAGTAAGCAAATGAGAGAGGCTAGACAAACTCACGTACCACCAAAAGATAGAGAAAGAAACGCTCTATCACATGAACCAAGAAACACACACGTAGATAGAGCGATAACAGAGATACAAGGCGATAAAGATCAAGTACTCACGGTCAATCTTTCTCTCCCTCTGTGCATCTTTCCAGCTCTCAAATTGGTGAGGAATGAGAGCACCATTGCAATCCAGGAAGGACATGGTGAGCACGGACCCCTTCACTCGGAAAATGGTGCCTGTAGTAGTAGTAGTAGTAGTAGTAGTAGTAGTAGTAGTAGTAGTAGTAGTAGTAGTAGTACAAACACAATAATAATAATAATAATGACTCTTTCTCTCACTTCCCATCACTTTTCTCTCCATCTCTCCGTCACCTCTCACTCCCTCCGCCACCTCTCACTATTCTCTCACTTCTCCATCACTTTCTCCATCCTAGTCTTTTTTTCTCCAATCCGTCACCTACCCACCCCTCTCTCTCACTTTTCTCTCCATCTCTCCTTCTCCATCCTAGTCTTTTTTCTCTCCAATCCGCCACCTCTCACTATTCTCTCACTTCTCTCCATCACTTTCTCCTCACTTTCTCCATCCTAGTCTTTTTTTCTCCAATCCGTCACCTACCCACTCCCTCTCTCTCACTTTTCTCTCCATCTCTCTCCACACTCTCATCCTGTCTTTTTCTCTCCAATGTCCGTCACCCACTCTCTCCCTCTCTTTCTCTCCATCTCCCTCTCACTTCCGCCACCTCTCACTATCACTTCTCTCTCCATCCTAGTCTTTTTTTCTCCAATCCGTCACCTCACCCACTCCCCTCTCTCTCACTTTTCTCTCCACCTCTCTCACTTTTTTCTCCACCTCTTACTTACCACTGGGATGGACCGAGGCAGGAGTGGTCGCCCTTATGTCCACGGGCGGTAATAGTAATGTTATCTGTATCACACTGCCAAGGCTTGTTCCCACCCAGAGCGTCGGGTTGATGATGCCGTCTGTTAAGAAATTTAAAGATAGAGAAATGAGAAGAGATAGAGTCAATTGCTTTACATGCCTGGATAGAGCGAGTTGCTCTATAAATGAGAGAGAGTGAGAGAGTTGGAGATAGAGCGAGGTGAGAGATATAGAGCGAGAAAGTTGAGTGACGATCTGGTGGTGGGGAAATTGTGTTTTTGTGAGATAGGTGAAGAAAATTCAAGATAGGGAGAAAGTGAGCGAGGATAGAGACACTTGCTTTACATGGTTGGATAGAGCGAGAGTTGGTCTATCTAGCAAGTTAATTTGACCACTAGAGATAGAGCGATAACAGAAATACACAGCGATAAAGTGGACCAAGAAATTTTGTGACAAGCGATTTTCTAACATTTTCGAAGTGACATGTGTAGAGAAAATTAAAGATAATAAGAAAACGAGCAAAGGGATTAGAGAAAGCTTTACACTGAGAGATAGAGAGAGAGTTAACCCATCTAACGAGACAAGCCACAGCGTTAGAGACACAGCGATAACAGAGATACACAGCGATAAAGTGGAGGAAGGAAACTTGTGGACAAACATTTTTTGAAGAAACTTGAATGAGAAAGGTAGAGATAATTAAAGATAGTAAGAAAACGAAGAAAGATAGAGATAATTACTTTACATGGTTGAATAGAGCGAGAAATGCACTACAACCTGAGAGAGCGAGAAACACAGAAACACAGCGATAACAGAGATACACAGCGATAAAGTTGAGGAAGGAAAGTTGTGGACAAACATTTTTTGAAGAAACTTGAATGAGAAAGGTAGAAATAATTAAAGATAGTAAGAAAACTAAGAAAGATAGAGATAATTACTTTACATGGTTGAATAGAGCGAGAAATGCACTACAACCTGAGAGAGCGAGAAACACAGAAACACAGCGATACCAGAGATACACAGCGATAAAGTTGAGGAAGGAAACTTGTGGACAAACATTTTTTGAAGAAACTTGAATGAGAAAGGTAGAAATAATTAAAGATAGTAAGAAAACGAAGAAAGATAGAGATAATTACTTTACATGGTTGGATAGAGCGAGAAATGCACTACAACCTGAGAGAGCCAGAAACACAGAAACACAGCGATACCAGAGATACACAGCGATAAAGTTGAGGAAGGAAAGTTGTGGACAAACATTTTTTGAAGAAACTTGAATGAGAAAGGTAGAGATAATTAAAGATAGTAAGAAAACGAAGAAAGATAGAGATAATTACTTTACATGGTTGGATAGAGCGAGAAATGCACTATAACCTGTGAGAGCGAGAAACACAGAAACACAGCGATACCAGAGATACACA
>NW_025541371.1:0-11869 GCF_017591435.1 Portunus trituberculatus
TTCCCTCTGCGTAATCCCTTTATTTTCCTCTTCCTGCTTTTTACTATCTCCCTAAACGACCTTTGTACCTCCTGATGTTCATGGTTCACTTCTTTCATCCGGGTATCAATTAGATTAAGGCATTCCTCCTTCCTCAAGTCTCCTTCGGATATTTTTATCTCCATTTCCATGAGTTTAGCCTTCATCTCTTCACATTGTTTCCTTAGTTGTTGGTTTTCTTTCTCCATCTCTACTTTTTCCTTCAATAGCTCTTTATTCGCTAGCGTTAACAAATAGATCTCTTTTGAACGAATCATTCTCGGCTAGAACTCTATCCAGTTTTTCTTCTATTGACAAAATGTTTAGGAACTTACTTTTCAGTGCTTGGATTCTTGCATCCATATCAAGTTTCTGCAATCCTTTTGGCGTAGTAATAAAACCTTCAAAGTCTCCAGTTTGCTTGGATGCCATTTTTGTTATTGTCAGCTGATTACGGCCAGAATGATCACCGTCCACACTCTCCTCTCAGGGATCACTCTCCACATCACTCACTTTCAACACTAAGAGACAGTAGGACATTAACGGACACTAACTTAGAGTTACCCGGGCCCTGTAATACCATAGGTATTTTCTTTCTTCCTGTCCGCAGCCGGAAACGAGCCGTCCTCTGTCAGCGGTGGCGGTGTGTGTGTGTGTGTGTGTGTGTGGTGTGTGGTGTGTGTGTGTGTGTGTGTGTGTGTGTGTGTGTGTGTGTGTGTGTGTGTTTTATCTACTTTTTGAAAATGTGATCATAGTCAGTGATGAGTCTGGAAAAAAAACTGATTAACAGTGTTGCACATATTGCATTGAACTTCTTGGTAATTGTCTCCCAAGCTTCCTGTTTCTTAGCTATCATGGAGTAATTACCACTTTTATCAAGCACGACGTTGAATTGGTTAATAAGATCAACCAACGTGCTTTTCTGGTCACTGGTTAGCGACGTCGACTTCTCTCTTCCTTGAGACATGTTATCAGCTGATCGAACGAAATTGTTTATGTTTTCACCAGGTTTTCACTCACACGCTTACCAACCACAGCTATGTGGGGCTACCAACCATTCCGACGCTTCATACCCTTTTGGTAGGCCAGACAAATTAGTTGGCGAGCACTCCAAACACAAAAAACTGAATTGTGGAACTGTCATAAATAGTTGGTGCACGAGCCAAACAACATGGTAAGCGGTTTGGTTTGTTGTCGTACCAATACATTCAGGAACCGGCTGTATGTGCACAATGACTTAACTTACTCTCGTGCCCACATTCTGAAATCTTCCATGTTTTCCACCATCTGGCTTTGACTCAATAGTCACTCTAACCAAATTTATCTTTGCTGTTTATCTCTCCTCTAACTCCTATGACTATAGAAAATTCTTTGACTACTTAACTTTCAAAGTGGAGTACATTCTGTCTCTCTACCCTTTTATGGAGATCTCCATCCTTGGAGATTTCACTACTCACCACCAGCTTTGGCTTTCCTCTCCCTTCACTGACCATCCTGTCAACTTTGCTGCCATACATGACCTAGAGCAACTGTTGCAACACGCTACTCGTATTCCTGACTGTCTTGGAGATACGCCCAATATTCTTGATCTTTTCCTCACCTCTAATCCTTCTGCTTATGCTGTTACCCTATCTTCTCCATTGGGCTCCTCCAACCACAATTTAATTTCTGTTTCTTGTCCTATCTCTCCTATTCCTCCTCAGGATCCCCCAAAGCAGAGGTGTCTCTGGTGTTTTGCCTCTACCAATTGGGGGGACCTGCTTTTCCCTGGAATGATTACTGTTTCTGTGTCAGAGACCCATCTCTGTGTGCTGAATGCATAATAGGGATGATAGTGTCTGGCATGGAAGCATACATTCCTCATTCTTTTCCTCAACTTAAACCTTCTAAACCTTGGTTTAACAAAGCCCGTTCTTGTGCTATACATGATAGAGAGGTTGCCCACAAAGGGTACTTGAACCTTCCATCTCCTGAATCTCATGCATTTTATATTTCTGCCCGGAATCATGCCAAATCTGTTCTTCAACTTGTCAAACACCCTTTCATAAATAGAAAATGTCAAAATCTTTCAAACTCTAACTCCTCTCATGACTTCTGTCATCTGGCCAAAAACATCTCCAAAAACTTTACTTCATCTTTCCTTCCTTTATTTCATCCTGATGGCACCACTGCCATCTCATCTGTTTCTAAAGCTGAACACTTCTCTCAAACCTTGCTAACAACTCCACCTTGGGTGATTCTGGGCTTGTTCCTCCTACTCCTCCTCCCTCTGACTATTTCATGTCTTCAATCAAAATTCTTCATTATGACGTTTTCCATCCTTGTATGGAGTACTCTTTGTATGTTTGGGGGGGCAGTTCCACTTGTACAGTTTTATTAGACAGGGTGGAATCAAAAGCTTTTCGTGTCATCATATCACCTCCTCTGACTGACTGTCTTCAGCCTCTTTCTCACCACCGAAAGGTTGTATCTCTTGCTATCTTTTATCACTATCTTCAGGCTAGCTGTTCTACTGATCTTGCTAACTACATGCCTTCCCTCCACCTGCAGCCTTGCTGCACAAGGCTTTCTCCTTCCTGTCATCCCTATTCTGTCCAACTCTCTAGTGCAAGAGTTAACCAGTACTCTCAATCATTTATACCTTCCACTGGTAAACTCTGGAACTCCCTTCCTGCTTCTGTATTTCCAGTTTCTTTTGACTTGACTTCTTTTAAGAGAGAGGTGTCGAGATATTTGTCCCTGAATTTTGGCTAACTTCTATATTCTTTTAGGGAACTGGCAACATAGTGGGCCTTTTATTTTCATATTTTGTTGCCCTTGGCCAGCTGTCCCTCCTTCATAAAAAAGAAAAAAATAAATACCAGTCTTCTTTTGCTCTTTCCTAGTTCCATTATGTAACATTTCTTGACATTGAACTCCAATTTCCACTTCTTACTCCACTCATAGATCTTATTTATATCTTCCTGTAACAGCAGACAGTCCTCCATGGTTTTGATAACTCTTAGCAGCTTTGCATCATCAGCAAATAAATTAATATAACTATTTACCCCATTGTGAATGTCATTTACATAAATCTGAAATATAACGCTGACCCTTGTGGCACTCCTCTTGTTACTTTACCACAAGATGAGTATGTATCTCTGATCACAGTTCTCATCTCCCTGTCCTTCAAATAATCTCCTGTCCATTCTAACAAAATTCCTTGCTGTCCTAAGTTCTCTAGTTTTAAAGTAGTCTTCCATGTGGGACTTTATCTAAAGCCTTTTTTATGTCCAGGTATACTGTGTCCACCCATCTATCTCTGCTTTCCAGTCCTTCTATTACTATCAAGTAGAAGCTTAATAAGTTCAACACACATGACCGTCCTGTCCTGAACCCAAATTGTCTGTTCAATATGACTTGTTCTTCTTCCATATGTTTAACCCATTTTTATTGATAATTATTTCACACAATTTCCCCATAACACCTGTAAGTGACACTGGTCTGTAGTTTAGTGGTTGAACTGCCTTTCCTCCTTTAAATATCGGTATTACATTGGCTCTCTTCCATTCTAGTGGAACTTTCCCTTCATTTAGTGAACTTGTAATTATTTCCCAAATTGGATCCAGCAGTTGCTGTTTACATTCTTTTAGCACTAAGCCTGATACAACATCCAGCCCCATTGCTTTTCTGACATCCAGATTATTGAATAATCTTCCAATATCCTCCTTGTGTACAGTGATTTTCTGTAATCCTTGGCAATACAATATCCTTTTAGGCTCTGTGAAATCTTTTTCTGAGGTGAACACCATTTTGAAGCTCTCATTCATTATTTTACACATTTCCTTCTCTGTTTAGTATGTCTTCTATCCTTTAACATGTTCCCTGCAATTGCCAGCGCGGTGAACTTGCCCACACTGAGATACAAATAAATTGTTGTCATGTCAATGCTGGTCAAGCCAGCAAAGTGAGAAGAGCAGAGTGTTGTCTGGGAGAACACCCAAAGGAAATGGCAACCTCACCTCAATGTTTGTCAACCGGTGTGTCATCACAAACCGTGAAAAATTTATTACTTCTCTGCGATACAACCCACTGGTGGGCATACTTTATTTGGTGATATTCAATGCATCTCTATTTTGTACTATATTTTTCCTTTCCTAAATTTGTTTCTATAATTTTTTCTTTGTTTTCCATATTTAGAAAATGAATGCTATATGGTTTTATGGCCAACTTACTTCAACAGAAGACAGAGAAGATAAAATAAGATAATAAAGATGATATGAGGATAATTATGAAATTATGAAAAGATCAATAAAGAAAATTAGATATTGAAGCTTATCAAGGAAAGTCCAATTGCCATATCTTAGTTTGAAATATTTGTTATAGAAATATTTTTTTTCTTATGAAGGAAAAAGGCAAGATAATATAGTTTTCTTACATGTAATAGAAAAAGAAAAAAAGTATTTTTCAGTTGATTTTTATATCACATTTTTTTATTTATTCTGTTTTGTTTCTTTGCTTATGTTTATTTGTATATGCAATTCAAAAGGATCATCAATGGCAGTTCTTTTACAAATTGTCAGAATAATATCAGAAAAAAAATAAAACAAAATCAATGAAGCATATCAAAGAAAGTCCAATTGTAATACCTGTTTCAATAATTTGTTGTAGAAATAAGTTTTATCTTCTTCTGAAGGAAAAAAACACAATATGTTTTTCTTACATGTATTAGAAAGAAAATATGGAAATAAGAATACAGTAATACTTCGCTTAACGAACGTTCATTTAACGAATTTCCAGTTTAACGTACTATACAGTGGTACCTTGAGATACAATTTTAATTCATTCTATAACCATCGTTGTATGTCAAAAAAATTGTATGTCAAATCAATATTTCCCATGTAAATACATGTAATATGAATTAATGCATTCTAGCTCTATGAAACCACCCCAAAACACAGTTAAATTACATATAATATACACAATTTTTATATAAATAAACGAGTAATAACACACATAATAAAAAAAATACATTAATATGATAAATGTTAAAATCAATAAAAAAAAGAAAGGAATTTTAATTAAGGCCCTATCACACTGGCCTATGATACGCGGAACCAGGAACATCCGCTCTAGATAGCTGGAACTTGCCCGGTATTAGTGGAACCAAGTTGGGATGGCTTCATATCCATCCCGGTTCTCCGTATGCTATCCCAATGGAAAAGTAAACATGATATATGTAATAAAAACCTTTCATTTGAACTAAAAAGAATGTGACTACATTTTTCATATTGGAAAATTAAATAATATTTCATCAATTTAGAAAGGTAAAGATATATATATATATATATATATATATATATATATATATATATATATATATATATATATATATATATATATATATATGAATATATATATATATATATATATATATATATATATATATATATATATATATATATATATATATGTTGATAGGTTGGGCTCATGGCAACCACCTCTGACTAAAGTTGCCATCGTGCACGTCTCAGCTTTTCTCTAGTTTTTTTTTACTTATTTTTCTTCAACAAGAGGAAATGCAAATGCAGTTCCTGGACAAAGCACAGGCTGAGGTATAAGCGGAATGGTTTTGTTCTGGTTTATTTTGATTAGGCTTTGTCTTGGTTAGTGGGCCATTTGCCTAGCATAACAAGAACACAGGCAGCTTGTGTGTGATAGTGTTCCTGGTTTCGTACCAAGAACCATGACCCACGTTCCACGTATCATAGGCCAGTGTGATAGCCCTTTTACCACAGTGACGGTGAGCTGCGGCCTGCAGGGGGAGGGGGAGGAGGAGGAGGAGGAGGAGGAGGA
This sequence comes from Portunus trituberculatus, assembly GCF_017591435.1. NCBI lineage: Eukaryota > Metazoa > Arthropoda > Malacostraca > Decapoda > Portunidae > Portunus > Portunus trituberculatus. The sequence goes on from NW_025541371.1 coordinate 5,854, forward strand.
GTAGGAGAATTTATACGTACGTAATGTACATAAACACAAAAACATTGCTAAACTCATTTCTAATACTAAACTTATTCTTAATGTTTTTTTGGGGGGTGGCTTTTAAAATTTTTTTTTTTCTTATGTAATCATCACCTAATCATCACTTTCATGTCTGGCCTTTTTGGCCTCACTTTTATCAGTTTCAGCACTCTCACGTCTGGCCCTTTTGGCCTCACCTTGACTTTCACTAACTGAGGCCTTCACAAAGTAACGATCAAGAGAGGTTTGTTTCTACCTCCTTCTTAGAATGTTACAAAAGAATGTGAGACACGTATCATTATATAAGACACTCGCTCTGCCTGTAGACAATTTATCAAGGTTTCTTTTTCCACAAAATCTGACACTTCCTGCCACTTGCCTAGGATATCACGAATTTCACGTGAAGTTAGTTCCTCCTCCTGCTCAGTTCTTGCATTACCTCCTCATGGAAAATCTTGTGTAACTCCTTCAGCTCCTCCGTCATGAGTTCTTCAGCGTGCTCCTCAACGAATTCAGCAACATCTGCCTCGTCTATCTGTAAGCCCATAGAGCGACCAATAGATACAATCTCCTCCTCAACAGGATTGAATCCCTCAAAGTCTCGCTCTAAAACAACATCTGGCCATAATTTTCTCCAAGCTGAGTTCAATGTTCTTTTGGTAACACCTTGCCAGGCAATATCTATAAGCTTAACACAGATCACAATGTTGTAACGTTGCTTCCAAAACTCCCTCAATGTTAGGTTCGTATTTTCAGTAACTTCAAAGCAACGCTTGAAAAGATGCTTCGTGAAAAGTTTCTTAAAGTTGGATATCACCTGTTGATCCATGGGCTGGAGGATAGATGTTGTGTTGGCTGGTAGATAGACAACTTTAATGAATTTAAATTCATCTAAAAGGTCATCTGCAAGGCCAGGGGGGTGACCGGGGGCATTATCCAAGAGGAGGACACACTTAAGTGGCAGACCATTATCGGTCAAGTATTTCTTGACTGAAGGACCAAAAACTACGTTCATCCATTCAATAAAAAACTGACAGGTCACCCATGCTTTACTATTTGGAGGCCACAGAACTTGTAATCTTTCTTTAATCACTTTATGAGCTTTGAATGCCTTTGGATTTTCTGAGTGATAAACTATTAACGGTTTCAATTTGAAATCGCCGCTAGCTAACAAAGCAGCGTTAGCCTATCTTTCATAGGCTTGTGACCGGGTAGACTTTTTTCTTCTGCCGTGATAAATGTATGCCTAGGCATTTTCTTCCAAAACAATCCTGTTTCGTCACAATTGAATATTTGTTGTGGCAGGTATCCTTCTTCACAAATGAGTTTTTCAAATTCCTTAATGAAATTTTCAGCCCCCTTAACATCAGCACTCGATGCCTCTCCATGACAAATGACAGAATGAATGCCACTTCGTTTCTTAAAATTGTAAAACCATCCACGACTGGCTTTGAACTCATCACTCCCTTGGCCACCCTGCGATGATTCTCCCTCCGTCTCGGCTGCTTCACGCTTAAGGTCTTGGAAAATGGTGCTAGCCTTCTCACAGATGATCGCTTCAGAAACAGAGTTACCAGCCAATTGCTTCTCCTTAATCCATATTAAAAATAGCCGTTCCATCTCATCATGTTTATCAGTACGTAGCTTGGAAATAATGGTGACGCCTTTGGAAAGTTGCAGCTTTTTGATGTCTTCCTTCTGCTTGATGATTGTGGATATTGCAGAAGGATTGGGGCCATACTCCTTTGCCAAGTCGATGATACAAATGCCACGCTCATACTTTGTGATAATTTCATGTTTTGCTTCCATCGTGATCATTTTCTTAGGTTTTTTCTTTTCACTAGCTTTGTCTTTAGCTTTGGGACTCATGGTTAATAACAAAATAAAGTATACATATCCAAAATATGACGAAAAATGAACACAAACACAATGAATAACACAACGTGTTTGAACAATGAGGCGTCAGCAAACAAACTGAGCGGGCGGCGCAGATTTTGCTACCTAGCGTTCGCTTCTACAATAATTATTATCGTTCATCGTATCTCAAATTTTTCGTTGTATGTTGGGGCATAAATTTTCGAATATTTCATGTCGTATCTCAAAATAATCGTAAGTTAGGACGACCGTATCTCAAGGTATCACTGTATAAAGTTAGTCCAAAAATCCGCATAACGTACAACCACATCCGTTTTAAAGAATCTTCTGGGTTTTAATTTGCCGGGTGAGGGACCAAACGCGGTAATTTCGCTGTGATTGGCTGGCTTCCCGCCTCTGTCTCTAGCGCTCCTGGACCTGGAGCTGGATCCAAGATTCTTTAACGTCAGAGCAACCTCTTGCAGCGAAATGGCATCCATGAATGCTTGGAGGGACGGTGACAAGGTTGCTGTCAGGTTGCTCTGAGGTTGCTGGGAACACCACCTCTGGAGGTGGTGTTACTGTCTTATATATGCATTTATGTTCACAAAACAACATTTCTATTAGCTTTTAACAAGCCTTGCCCCCAAGAAAGTATTGTTTTGTAATGCATAAAGTGAAATCTTACATGGAATACCAAAAAAATAAAGCAGAGATCAGATGAGCCACAGACGAAGCGGGAGACTCGCAGCCACTCGCCCGCTTCTTTTTCTTCTTGTGACCCTTTTGCTTGCGTGTTACTTTCATCATGATGTTTATGTTTTCACTTCTCTCTTGCCTGCTATAATGACATCATATCTCAGTATTCATATACGCTCATGCCACGAGGATAACCTTGACTCCGTGGCACTGAGTGATAGTGAATTACTAATGAAATACCGCAGTATTTCATTAATAATTCACTGTCACTCAGTGCCACGGAGTCAAGGTTATCCTCATGGCATGAGCGTATGTGAATACTAAGATATGATATCCATTATAGCAGGAAATGAGGAGTGAAAAATATCATGGGGAAAGACAACACACAGGCTAAAGGGTCACAAGAAGAAAGGCCGAGTCGCATGAGTCTGCTCGCGTCTGTGGCTCATCTCATCTCTGCTTTATTTTTTGGTATTCCATGTAAGATTTCACTTTATGCATTACAAAACAATCCTTTCTTGGGGGCAAGGTTTGTAAAAAGCTAATAGAAATGTTGTTTTGTGAACATAAATGCGAGAATGTGAGAGAATTTCTATGTAGCTCCTCTAACTTCCAATGACTCATATGACATCATAAAAGTAGTGGTAAACCGGTGGCCCAATATGCTACCAAACGTATATATAAATTTTTTTTTTTTAACCCATGTGGTATGTTGGGGACCAGCCCAGAACGCATCCCCCCTATTTCCATTATTTCCCATGGGAAAATTACGTCCGCTTAACGAATTTTCGCTCTACGAACAGCTTTGACACCCCCTATCCTGTTCGTTAAGCGGAGTATTACTGTACTATTTTTCATATAATTTTAATAACACTAAAAACAATATAAGCTTCATATCATTTACCAATCAGTGTTTATTATGCCCTCCTACATGTACTGGTTATTGAAATTTTACTATATAATCCAATTTCTATTAACCCCTTCAGAACCGGATGTGTGTTTTGTGACACGTGCGTGTCACGGCTGAGTTCACGCACCAGGAACCGAGGGTGCTCCCCGTGACACGCACATGCCACGGTTATAAGCTGTGTGTATTGAAGGCTCTCAAGGCCTCGGTTTCTGGATTATTTCTACCCACGTGGTGGCAAGTGTCTGTGTTTACAAACATAACGCTGCAGCCATTTGTGGGACAGTTTGAAACTTCATAAACTTTGACCAATGAGTTATTGTCAGTGCTGTGACGTAATTTGTGAAGACCAATCATCATATTATATTTTTTTTTATACATCATATTTTCTGACCTACATATGGCAACACATGCTTGTCGAGTGCCGCAATGAGATATTCTCTAGCTTCTGTTCAGTGCTGCCTGAAGTTTTTTTGTGGTAGCACGTGCGGATTTACTTCACAATTATGGATATCTCTACAACTGACAGTGAAGATGAATATGATGGTGGAACAAAAAGGGAATTTGAGGGGTCTGATGTCTCAATGGAAGGTGATGATACTTTGTTTGATCCTGAAGCTATCAGTGATGTAGAGAGTGATGCTAGCAGCGGCGACGAGAGTATTGAGACTTTGTCCGCCAGCAGTGGCCTGTCATGCAGCCCTCCTGCCTCACCCCCCACAGCTGCTGGTAGACAAACAGATTTCACACTTCTTTCAGACCCATTCTCTGACACCAGACCTAACCCTCTACCTACAAGTAACACTGATTTTCCTGATGTACATCCTAGTATTATTCTACATCATGAAGCTAGTGCTATGAGTGATCTACAGTACCCTCCCGAGTTTAGCGCTTGCTTTCTTCTTAAGATATAGCGCCAAACTCGAGGATCGCTAAACTCGGGGTATTGAAAACAATGTAAAAACGCTTATTCATTCTGGCCCGGGACAAAGCTGATTTTTTTTCCTCCCCACTTTACTCCCTTATTTCAAAACATTCAGATTTTTCATGTCCTTGTTACGATAAGGGTGAGGGCAGGCAGCGGTGTACAGAACAAGTGGCTTCATTTTACAGTCTCCAGTTGCATTGACTGTAAAAAGAACACTGAAGCGTTGCTTACTTTCCTTGTGCCCTCTGGGCTTCCTTTCTTTGGTGATTATGGTTGATTTTGGTGGTTGTTTCCAGTGAAACCCAGTTTCATCGGCGTTGAATATTTGACGGAGATCGTAACCGCCGTCCTCAGTCATCTGTTTCAAGACACCAATGAAACTTTCCACCTCTTCTGTAGATGCGTTTGCTGCTTCACCCAAACATCGTGCCCTCTTGAACGAGTGTCTTTTTTTTAACCTTGAGAACCAGCCATTACTAGCAGAAAAAGGTGGAGGATTGTCAATGTTTAACTTACGTGCCACTGCAGCATATATTTCTCTTGCCTTCTGTCTTACCTTACCAGAAGATATGCACACATTTCGGTCATTTTGTCAACAATATATTTCTTCAAATAGTGTTCTGTTGTTACCATCAACTTGCTTGTAGGATACGTGATGTGAGCAACTTGAATCACAGAGCTCCCTCGAGCGTCTTTCAGGAAAGCGTTTTATTTCCTCACGTTTCGCTCTTATTCCTCTAACAGTAGACTCACTAATGTTGAACAGGTTTCCAACGGCAACAGGTCCCATTCCAGCATCAAGCTTATCCAACACTTTGCCTTTTTCCTTCATGTTTAACAGTCTTTTCTTCTTACCCTGCCTCTCTGGCCTGCTTCCTTTGCGAAGTAGGTTTCTTGAGCCACATGCTGCAGTGCCTCCTTTATTTCCTGACATCACAATTAATTAGCTTGCATATAAGAACTATCAAGATGCTGGTGGAAGAGGGCTAAGGACGCGTGCACACGTGGTCAGCTCAGTCAGTCAAATGCAGGAGTCTTGGGGCAGCATACGTGGCGCCGCCCGAATGTGACCGATACTTGTCAAAGCAGCGCGAAACTCGGGGCGATACAGCGCCAAACTCGGGATGGTAAGAATTTAGGACTAAGCGCCAAACTCGAGGATCGCGAAACTCGGATAGCGCTAAACTCGGGAGGGTAATGTAGACTGTTTTCAGTTATTCATGGGGAAAGATGTGATTGCTGCTCTGTGTCTCTGGACCAACACATGTGCTGCATATATTTTTTTTACTCAATTGACATGTTGTGGGGTTTCTCTGATAGAAAACATAAAAATAAATAATATAGTGTGAACAGGGTGTTTGTGAGAAGCTGAAGACTACCGCACAGACGATGCGGAGGAGTGCGTGGGCAGTCGGTTCGGCAGCGAAACGTCTTGTTTACATAAAGTTGACGGGTCGGTAACGAAGGGGTTAACCCCTTCAATACGGTGATGCCTATGTGGGCATCATGAAGCCCCAGTAGCAAATACGGTGACGCCTCGTGAGCGTCATATTTCTTTCTGAGCTTTCTTCAGTTCAGTTGTCCCGTATAGTGTGTTGGATACCAAC